>NC_052353.1:33299986-33331819 GCF_009727055.1 Benincasa hispida
GAAATCAATCACATGATAATAATCTCAGGATAACTTATGCATGATCATGGATATATTCATGAAATCAATAACCTTTAGTCCCATGCTATACGTGGCATGCATATATCATCATCAGTCATCATAATCACCTATGGAAACCTTCTATGACCCACTTTCCGCCAATGTGCACATCGACTATTTCTTTATCCCGCTAGTCATGCTTAGGTACTTGACTATATTTCCCGCCAGTCATCACCGACTATTATTTCCTGCTGACCGAGGTCGACTGTATTTTCCCGCCAAGCACCTTTTGTTAAGCATGCTAGCTATGTAATCAGGGTATAATCTCAGTTTCCATAGTCATTTCACAAACAATATCATGGCAATCATCAAACATGTATTTTGCATTTACATATGCATTTATTCACATATCAAAGCATAAAGCTACGTAAACACTCACCGTCTGCACGTATTCCACTAAAATCACCCTTTTGACTACTCCCTTGTGAATTTCTCCATATACATGGAAATTCCTTAGTTTAATACTTGCTATGTAAGTCAAAATGTTGAACTTTAGCTAGAATATCACCATTTATCAAAAATACCAGCTTACCCCACTTAGAAATTGCCAAAATATCAAGGTTGGTCCTTTAGAGGTTATTTTGGCCCAAGAATAGGCAGCTGGCGTTGAGTAGTGGCACAATGGGCGTAGGGCGTTGCACAGATGTGCGCTTGCGCGTTGGTCGTGTGTGCTGGGGATGCGTCTATGCGCTGGCGCTGTGCGTTGAGGTTAGGCGATGCGCATGGGCGTTGTGCACTGATGCACGAAATGGGCGATGGACGCAGTGCTGCGTGCGTGCAAGGCTGGGCGTCCGGCTACCCTCGCTCATCAATGCAACCCCTTTTTTTTCTCAATTTCGCCTAATAACTTAATTTCGCTCCCTAAAATGCTCTCAATTTACAACTTTGAGGCTGGTATAAATGAATTCCCTTGCCCAAGTTCCCTATTTATAGCCATCTCAAATTCACCTCAAGTTGACAACACATCTACTATTTGTCTAACTCTAGGGCTGCCAACATGAAGTCTACTAAGTCTACCCTAGGCTAGCCTTATGTTGTTTCCTCCTTAGCTTGCCAGCCAAAAGCCCCTTAGCTGCATGAAATCTCCTTCACCCACCTCATGCTTGCTTAAGTTGCATGAAATCTTCTTTAGCCACCTCCTACCTAGTTTTTATGTGATTCTCCTTTTTCCACATCACTTCTTTAAATACTTCACATATTTTTCTACCCAAATGTTTAAGTCTTTTATTCGAAACTCTTGGCTTTTTCTCTTAAAATTCCCCATCAATTCCTCCTTGGCCAATGCATGAAGTGATCTCCACCAACGCATAGGGTGGCTCTTCAACGCATAGGCTTGCCTGACCTAGTGAACGCATGTGCTGGATCATCAATGCATGGTGCGTTTGCACAGTTGGTCGCATGGTAGGTTTGGCTGCATAGGCCCTCTCGGCTGCGTGGGCGTGCGTTTGGACTAGTACATCGACGCATGGTCACTTGGTAGCACATAGGGTGGCTCCCTCGCTCGACGCATGGACCGACGCTCATTAACACGTAGGATGCGCGTCCCCTGTCGACGCATAGGCGTGCACTCTTGATCGCATAGGTGCATAGGCACATGTTCTCCATCGGACGCATAGGCGTAAGCTCCGACACATAGGCACGAGCTTGATGCACGGCCTGCGCACGTCCCTGCTACATGGCCTGTGCATTGGGCCTCGACGCATGGCCTGTGCGCTTGGCGTATGGCTTGCGCGCTTGGCCTCGACGCATGCTAGCTTATTTTGCCCTTATGGCTCCTACATGCATTTGCTTGGTGATATGCAACCCTTAGACAAATTTTCCTAAGCTTTCTTGCTTCCATCCCTTATTCCTTCTTGCATGCACCATACCTTAAGCCTTTCTTAAGTGTTTGGTCCCTTGGTTATTCTTTCTTGCAAAATTGGAGTGGTTTCTTCCTACTTGATATTTTTCCTTCTCTATTTAACTTTAGTTTTGGTGTTAGGGTCTTACAATTTTTCATTATCATTTTGTACTCAACTCAGTTATAAGAATGGAATGTCTTTCTCTATATCTGTTCACTCTCTGTTATTTATGCATGAGTAGCTAAATTAGTTGAATGGGTTGAGAAGTAGTTAGCTAGCATAACGATGGAATCTTCATCTTTGCGATTATCTTGTTTATGTATGCTTCATTCGTCTATTAGAGATACTCAGGAGGATAGTTTAAAGACAGGATCTAGACTTGGGAAGGTCAGGTCAGAATCTAGGTTTGGAAAAACCAGATTAAAACGCATAAACGGGAGATAGGCGCTTAGGAATGAGCACTATTTATTATCAACGCATCGCATGCATCTTAGCGATAAGGTATGATTGTATGCGGTCACTTTGCTTTCATGCATTTTGCATCAACACATAGGACAAGAGTAGAGACTTAGGCATAAGCTCTATGGACATTTTGCATTCAACACAAGTGTCCTAGACTTAGGAGCATCGCATTTACATTGGGAAATGACTTGCTGTGCATGGTTGTAACATGATCACAAGGTTTGACGCATTCCTGAGTAACGCTAGCTAAAAGACCCTCTCAACTCGTTCATCGCATACTCATTGCATCTATCAACGCAACTATCTTTCTCAAGTCCGCCGCTTTTATTTACTTCTTTTTTCTTATCAACACAACAACATACCCACACTTTATTTATTTACTCGGTTACTGCAAGTCTTCATAAAAATCACAAACGCAGCTATTTTCACAAGTCCCTGTGTTCGACCCTGGACTTACCAGGAAACTCAGAGGAATTTACACTTGAATTTCACTGGGGAAACTTGAGTGCACAATGCAATCTATCAACGCATATCATCCATATTTCCACTTAACAAAATTAATGCATCAAGTTTTTGGCGCTGTTGCTGGGGACTTCGGCAAAATAGTTTTTAATGGTAATTTTTGTGATTTCTTTGTAGAACTCTCAATCTCTAGCGAACTACGACCCGGAGATTGAGAGAACATTTCGAAGGAGACTACGAGACCGCCAACAGCAACCACAATCCGATAAAGAGGAGATGGCAGAGAAGCCTGGAGGAGGAACACTAAATGATAATAATGTCATGGCGAATCCGGTTCTGCTGGCAAACGATCGCAATAGGCTCATTAGGGACTATGCATCACCAAACCTCTATGATTTCTCTCTAGCAATCATAAGGCCTGTCCTCGACGGAGGCAGATTCGAGATGAAACTGGTGATGCTACAGATGATCCAGACTACAGGTCAATTCGGAGGAAGGCATGGCGAGGATCTACACGCCCACCTCCGAAGTTTTATTGAAATTTGTAGTACTTTTGTGTTCTAGAACATCTTTATTGAATAAGTTCGACTAAGTTGTTCCCATTTTCTTTCTGTGATTAGAATAGGAAATGGGCTTATTTGCTCGAACCAGGAGATATTACTCATTGGGAGCAGGTAGTGGAGAAATTCATGAAAAAGTATTTTCCGCCTACCGAGAACGCAAGACGAAGAAATCTTATTACGAATTTTGAACAAGATATGGACGAATCACTCAACGATGCTTGGGCGAGGTTTAAAAGGTTGGTTCGAGGTTGTCCGCATAATGGGCTACCAGACTGTTTTCAAATGGAATTTTTCTATCATGGTTTGAATCCTGCTTCGCAGACCGCTGCCAATGCAGCAACTGCTAGTGGTCTGCTTGACAAAACTTACAAAGAGGCAAATAATTTTCTGGACCGCATCTTCAAGAACCATGAAGACTGAAGGGAGAGTGACCAGAGATTAAGACTCAAAGATTCTGACGCAAATAACGATGCCATTGTTTCATTACAAAACCAAATGACCGCAATGATGAATTTGATTCAAGGAATAGCGATTAACAGGCTAACACTGCAAGGTGAACAACTTAATACAATAAGTCAAAACACCGTAAGGTGTGCGACTTACAGTAATGGGCATACGATGGAAGATTGCCCGTAAAATCCACAGTCTGTATATTTTGTAAAGAATAATCCATTTTCGAACACTTATAACCTCGGGTGGAGAAACCACCTCAATTTTGTTTGGAAGAATCAACAACAAAATTTTCAATCTGTGGTGCAGAAAGAAGGGCCACCAGGATTCTTTCAATGCAACAACGGTCAAGAGAGGAACCAAGCAAGTAGCTCACAACAACCAATGAAATCTTCTTCTCTAGAGAGCCTATTGAAGCAATATATAGAGAAATATGAGATAGTGCTTTAAAGTCAGGCTACGTCCATCCGCAACCTCGAATTGCAAATGGGCCAGATTGCGAATGTGCTCAAAAGTAGACCGCAAGGGGCATTTCCAAGTTCAACCGAGCTTCTACGCAACCCAGGGGGATCAGGAAAGGAGCAATGTTAGGTTGTGACATTGCGCAGTGGAAAGATTGTGGAAGGAGAAAAATAGGAGCAGAACAAATCAACTTCCATCGCAACTGATTCTGAGATTGCAGTAACGCAAGAAGAAAAAAGAGAAAATGAAGCAGTAGAACCTGAGGTTGCGTCAACCTCAAAGTCAAATGAAACAGGAACTGTGAAAGTTCAGTTACCACCCTTTCCTAAGAGGCTAAGAAAGAAGAAAAACGAAGAGGTACAGTACCAACGCTTCCTGTCTATATTAAAACAATTACATGTTAATATTCCTTTCAATGAAGAGATTGAGGAAATGCCTGCCTATGCCAAGTTTCTGAAGGACATGGTAACTAAGAAGAGAGGCATTGCAAAATTTGCCACAGTGGCATTAACACAAAGTTCCAAATCTATTATTCCACCAAAGATGAGCGATCCTGGGAGCTTCACTATTCCTTGTTCCATAGAAGGACTCTATATTGGGCAAGCCCTATGTGACTTAGGGGCCAACATAAATTTGATGCCGCTGTCGTTCTTTAGACAATTAAATGTGGGGCAACTTGTAGCCACCTCCGTGACTCTCCAATTGGCTGACAGATCTCTGGTTCATCCAGAAGGTAAGGTGAAGGATGTGCTGATCACGATTGATAAATTTATTTTGCCAGCTGACTTCATCGTCCTAAATTATGAGGCCGACAAAGATGTGCCCATCATTTTGGGGTGGCCTTTCCTATCAACGGGTCGTGCTCAAATTGATGTGCACAAGGGAGACATCACTTTGAGCATAAACAGACAGAAGCTCAAATTTAATATAATTTATGCTATGAAATTCCCGGATGAGGAAGATCTACAAGATTCTGACGATGACCTAAATTTGATTGAAGAAGAAAAGTATGATGAAGAGTGTGAAGAAGAGGAGGCCAACACATTCTTAGCTGCCTACAATGCAAACATATCAAAAACAAACAAAGAAGAAGAAACGATTGCAATGCAAGAAGAAGAACCAAAAGAAGAAAGAAAAACAACACAACCTTCCCTCGTGGAACCACCAACACTTGAACTGAAGACCCTACCAACACATTTGAAGTACGCATTTCTAGGGCAGAATGAGAAGCTGCCAGTGATAATTTCCTCTATGCTCAACACAGATCAAGAGAATGCGTTGATGGGCATTCTCAAGAAACATGTGTGTGCAATTGGCTGGACGCTCGCTGATATCAGAAGAATTAGCCACGCGTACTGCATGCACCACATTCTTCTTGAGGACGACCATAAAGCAACTATTGAACATCAACGCAGACTCAACCCTGTGATGAAAGAGGTCGTCAAGAAGGAGATTATTAAATGGCTGGATGCGAGCATTATCTATCCCATTGCAGATAGTAGTGGGTCAGCCCCATGCAATGTGTGCCGAAGAAGGGCGGAATGACAGCAGTCCCCAATGAGAACAATGAATTAATACCGCAACGAACCATCACTGGATGGCACATATGTATGGACTACCTCAAGTTGAATGCAGCCATAAAGAAAGATCACTTCCCTCTGCCATTCATTGATCAAATGCTAGACAGATTAGAAGGGAATGATTTTTACTACTTTTTGGATGGATATGCCGGGTACAATCAAATCATAATAGCTTTTGAAGACCAAGACCACATTCATCTGCCCATATGGGACATTCGCTTTTCGCTGCATGTCGTTTGGTCTCTGCAATGCGCCGAGCATGTTCCAGAGGTGCATGATGGCGATCTTTTCAGATTTTCTCGAGGTCCCAGTGGAAATATTTATGGATGACTTCTCTGTTTATGGGAACACTTATGAAGTCTGCCTGGCCAATTTGGAGAAAATTCTGAAAAGATATGAAGAGACGAACCTGGTGCTCAACTGGGAAAATGTATTCATGGTGAAGAAGTATAGAATGTTTGGGACACAAAGGTTACCCAAGAAGGGTTGGAGGTGGACAAAGCAAAGATCGATGCAATTGAAAAGCTTCCACCTCCAACTAGCATGAAGACTGAGCGAAGCTTCTTGGGGCATGCTGGATTCTATAGACGATTTGTCAAGGACTTTTCTAAAATAGCATGACCACTGAATGCGTTGTTAGAGGCAGATAGAAAGTTTGAATTTGACAACAATTGCCTCAACGCATTCCGAGTTTTAAAAGACGCGCTGATTACCGCCCCTGTCTTAATTGCGTCGGATTGGACACTTCTGTTTGAAATCATGTGCGACACAAGTGGGTATGTGATGGGAGCCACATTAGCACAAAAGAAGAAAACTATTTTGCACCCCATCGCATTCGCGAGTAAAACTCTGAACCCTACTCAAATCAATTATACCACCACTGAAAAAGAACTCCTGGCTGTGATTTTTGCATTGGAAAAATTTCGGGCATATCTATTGGGAACCAATGTACTCATTCACACTGATCACTTGGCAATCAAATATTTGATGACAAAGAAGGACGTAAAGCTGAGGTTGATCATATGGGTTCTCCTCCTTCAAGAATTTGATATCGAGATAATTGATCGGAAGGGGACAGAGAATCAAGTTTCAAATCACTTGTCCAGATTGGAAAATCCCGAGGATGACCGCAATGAATCTAAAGTGAGTGTGTGTTTTCGAACGAACAGCTGTTCCACATAGAAGAATTGCCCTGGTATGCGGACATCGTTAATTATTTGGTTTGTGAACAATTTCCTGAAGATTACACATACCATGAACAGAAGAAGCTCAAACATGAATGCAAGCATTATTATTGGGATGAGCCGAATCTGTATAAAAGAGGTGCAGACCAAATCATTCGATTATGCGTACCAAACGCTGCTCAACAACGCATATTGTCACAGTGCCACGATTCGCCATATGGAGGGAACTTTGGAGGACAACGTACTGTAGCCAAATTTTTGCAAAGTGGATTCTTTTGGCCTTCATTATTTAAAGATGCTACTAACTACGCAATGAAATGTGATCGGTGTAACTGCACCGGTAGCATTTCATGGAAGAACGCAATGCCAATGAACACTATCTTGGAGCTGGAATTATTTGACATCTGGGGGATTGGTTTCATGGGACCATTCCTGCCTTCGCATGGTAAGCATTATATCTTATTGGCTGTCGATTATGTCTCTAAGTGGGTAGAGGCAATTGCATGCACCGCAAGTGATGCGGCGGTAGTCTCCCAGTTCCTTAAGAAAAATATTTTCACTCGTTTTGGCACTCCCCGTGCCATCATAAGTGATGAAGGATCACGGTTTGTCAACCGCAATATAAAGAAGCTATTGTGCAAGTACAATATCCTCCACAAGATGGCCACCACATACCATCCGCAATCAAATAGCTAGGTTGAAGTTTCCAATCGTGAAATTAAATTGATACTTGAGAAGGTAGTAAAACCTTCGCGGAAGGATTGAGCAATGAAGCTTGATGATGCGTTGTGGGCATACCGAACCGCATTTAAAACATCTATAGGTATGTCCCCCTATGCATTGGTATTCAGCAAGGCGTGTCATTTGCCTTTGGAGCTGGAGTATAAAGCATTGTGGGTGGTCAAGAAACTGAATTTTGATTTGAAGAAAGCAGGGGAAGCGCGAAAATTGCAGCTTGTCGAGCTAGAAAAATGGAGGGTCAACGCATATGAGAATGCGAAGATTTACAAAGAGCGCACCAAGCGCTGGCATGATAAACGCATATGCGCTATAAACCTCCAAATCGGGCAAAAGGTCTTACTCTTCAATTCAAGATTGCGACTCTTCCCGAGAAAATTAAAATCGCACTGGTCTGGTCCTTTCATCATCAAAGCAATATTTCCACATGGTGCGATGGAACTGATCACCAAGGATGGCAGTCGAACATTTAAAGTTAATAAACAACGGATAAAGACATATTATGGAGGAGATTTCTGGCCAGAAACAGTCTCCACAAAGTTGAAAAACCCAGACTATCCCTTACTCAACTCTTGAACACTTAACTTTTCGTCATTTTACTATCATCAACATTTCACTTATTTCTCTATAAAAAAAAATTGTTGTTTTGTTTTAAAATCATTTGACCCTCTCTTTGTCTATCTACAAGAATTAAGGCACAGGATTGAGAAGAAGCAAATGATCTCATTTCATCACTGCAATCCACAGGAGTAAAGATCGTCGCAAGGATGGATGCATCAATACTCCATGCAGGCGACAATGCTAAATTTGTGGGTGTACTCTTCCTTATCTTTATTTCAAATTTTGCGCTATCACATTGAATTTTACTTTTCAAAGTTTTATCATCGCATCCTCCTTGATTACCGCAATCATTTAACAAGTAGATAATTTTAGTAGTTTACCGCATTCTGTCCTTTGCCAAGTATGATTTCCATGATGAAAAATATTCTTCTATCTCTTTCGTATATACTAGATTCAACTTAAATCTTAAGATAGTCACCTCATGAAATATTTCTAGAAGTTAGGGGTTTGCTAGCTTTCTTTCAAACTTTCTTTACAACGCATTCTATGACCATCACATGACACTTTAATTTCTTTTGGCAATGAGAACATTGTCATATTTTAAATTTAGGGGTGAGGTATTTATATTCGACCTTGCTATAAAAAAAATATTTGAGAATAACAACTTCACTGTCAACGCAATGGGAAATCCATGTTGATAAGAGTTAAGTTGTGAAAAGACACTTACCCGTAGTTGGATGTCCGCATGACACACGTGGGGGCAAGCCAAAATGAAAGTAAGTCACCAGGATCAACGCATAAATCAATGACCACAACTCCACTACCAAATTGGTATGTGTTTAGTTTAAGAAATAGTGCATTGCTCGTAGTTGGATGTTTGCATGATACACGTGAGGGCAAGCCAAAATGAAGGCAAGGCACTCGAATCAGCGCAAGGTCAGAAAAAAATAGCAATGAAGAAAATTTTTGTGCAAGGATAAATCATTTGTCACCCCGGTGGAAAATTTTCTTTTTGAAATAAATCATGCGATGTTCCAGAATTTAGTAAAGTCCTTTTGAAAGTTAAGCTTGCAATTTCTAAGTCTTAGAAATATTTTAGGAAGAGACTTGAATAAGACTAAAGGAAATTCTGGTATATAGGATTTGAACGAAGTATCCTTGAGAAATCTAGGGAGAGAACTTTGTAGTTAACTTGCTAAAGGAATCTTGAGCTTATGCTTGAGGACAAGCATTGTTTAAATTTGGTGGTGTGATAATGGGCAGAAATGCACATTATCATAGGACTAAGTTCTTAAACAATGTTGGACTGCGTTGATGAAATATGTTAAATTGCGTCCATTAAGCATAAATTCTATAATATTGCGGCCGCATGCATCCAACGCATTAGAGCAGTTGATCTTTACATTTTTTTGCAGAATATGCGTTAACGCAATGCAGAGAGTACAATCACAGAAATACATTGGTTGAGCGCAACTTCACCGCAAGACTTTACGTTGATCATGCTTGTAAATATTCGCCCAAGAAGAATCACCGCAACTTGGTCAGCGCAGCATGGTGGACGCATCCAGGTGAAAGGATAATTAAGAGTGACGGGACAGAAAGCTGATGACAGTCGGATCCAAATTAAGTTGACAGCCGATAACGGTCAAAAAGTACATTCAGCTTTATCGGTAACAATCATCCGGCAATTCAATCAGGAATAAAAGCTGTCCCATCTATACAACCGGGAGAGAAAAGCCGCCTTTCACCATGGAAACTCTATAAATACCAAGTGCATTCTTTAGAGAAGGGGTTATGCAGTCGATTACTTCATCACTTTACAAGTTCACGTCTCTATCCATAGTCTTCTTTCATTTTAAGGTGAATGCGAGGAAGAAGGTGTGTCGATAGATCATTCCGGCAAGCTTGGAAAAGCACCGGAAGCTCCAAGACAGAGAGAGGGCCGACACCTGCGAAAGCGGGAACATTTGTAGATCAGAATAGAGATTCAGTGTAAAAAGCCTCAGTCAGCAAGGAACTGTCTCTTATACACATCTAGATGTGTATAAGAGACAGCCATTATTTTCCATTATCATTTTGTACTCAACTCAGTTATAAGAATGGAATGTCTTTCTCTATATCTGTTCACTCTCTGTTATTTATGCATGAGTAGCTAAATTAGTTGAATGGGTTGAGAAGTAATTAGCTAGCATAACGAGGGAATCTTCATCTTTGCGATTATCTTGTTTATGTATATCTATTAGAGATACTCGGGAGGGTAGTCTAAAGACAGGATCTAGACTTGGGAAGGTCAGGTCAGAATCTAGGTTTGGAAAAACCAGATTAGAACTGATAACTTGTAAAAATACAAGTTATTTATACTGTTTTATTTGGATATTGCGTCCAAAAGAAAGGAAAGTTGCGTTAATTGTATGGAAATTAACTAAGAAATACGAGAATTATAAATTGTAGTCAATACACCCACTGACACCATTGCGATGGTAGAAAAGAATATTTCAAGTCTGTTTTGCAGGAAATCAAGTCACTGCATGTGTTCAAGGCTCAAGATAGAAAGAACAATGCATTTACGTCGCATTGCGCCCATCATTCAGAAATGAATAGACGATCAATGCAATGACGGCGCATGCAACAATCGATCAAGAACTAAGCGATTAACCCAATATCAACCGCATGCGGTAATAAAAAACAACATCGCATGTGGGCAAACGATCGAAGAGTGAAGAGTAACGCAATTACGGAGGATTCTGATGCGTGTACAGCTGACCGTTGTGCATTTCTAACAGAATTGATTGCGTAACAGAAGGAATATTCATTCCACCATTTCCGGAACTGCCTTAACAATAAAGTGGGGACCATAAGGCAGAGAGTCAAAGCTGAGCCTATAAATAGCTCCGGCAATTCCACTGAAAGGATATACAAGAGGCTTGAATACATAGAAAAGTGTATATACTGATCTGAGAGAGAGACTGGTTGAGCAACTAATCAGAGTAGATCCGGGAAGAATTAAGAGACAAGGCCGAGAGGTGAGTCTCTGGGCAAAGAATCCTTTTGATCTCTGCTGTCGAAGCTCTCTACGAAGGTCACTTCTACCAGACGAGCAAGCCTGAGAGGGAAGCTCTTCTCTTTATCCATTCCACACGCCGGCAAGCAAAACCACCGTCCAGATCTGTGTCATGACGTTGACACTCTTCTATATTTTTTTGTATCTCTTTATCATCACTTGTACTCACCTTCTTAATCTCTATCATTCACACCATGTATCAGACGCTTAATCTTAGTATTGAATGTTATGGTCATTTCCATTATCATTTCTCTGTCTATTTCCGTTCACCCATAATTCATTTTCTCCATGACGTTTTCTTAATCCCATGGGTAATCAACAAGAATTAAGCAAGTAAATTAATTGGGTTAAGGAAATAATTAAGTTTAGTCAAGGCATGCTAGACGACATCTTCACCTGTGAGAGCAGAAGTGAAAATGCTATCCCGCCTATCGAGAGAGGGTTGGAAGAATGCGTTAACTAAAGCAAGAAGTAGTTCAAGAGATGGAAGCAACCTTGCATTCATCACGTTTATCCCTATTTCACCATAGAGATATGGGAACGCGGCCGATCACCGAGAGGTGTACACCAAGGGAAAGCGGAACCTTAGTTACATCTTTAACGCAATTAACGAACTTGTGACGTTTGTACTAATTATTCTTTCTCCTTCTGATTCATCCATAAAGACTTGCCATCGCATACCACGATCCTTTGTATAAATTTCACAGTCAGTCTCGAACTTAGCATCATGTATATCATGTATCTTGTATCTTGTGTCACATTAGCTTAGGTTTATTTTCATCGCAATTTATTTTATTAACGCAACTTTAGTTTATCTACACAATTTTACTTTATCGCAATTTACTTTCCTGTACAAACACACAATCTTTATTAATTGTACAAACTGGTCGCATATATCACGACTGTAACACATTAATGAAAACAATCCCTATGTTCGACCTTAGATTACACTGAGAAACTTGCATTGGAATTATACTTGGTTTCAGCACAAGGAAACTTGTGACAATGCATTACTCCATAGCGTACTACAAGCATAGAATTAACAACGCATCTATCTAGATGTAGTATCGCATAAAGTGTGCATGAGCAACAACACAACATAAGATTACATTTTGCGTTACAAGTTTATGGTAACATGAGCTTGTATCATGCATCATATATCGTAGTTTAAAATAGAATCATCAAATTTATATCGCAACAAGTTTATGACGCCATTGCCGGGGACTTGAGCTTGCATGATTCATTCTTTCATCAGTAATGTGCATAAACTATAAATCAAATTTATATGTCAACAAGAACGCATAAACGGGAGATAGGCGCTTAGGAATGAGCACTATTTGTTATCAACGCACCGCATGCATCTTAGCGATACAGTATGATTGTATGCGGTCACCTTGCTTTCATGCATTTTGCATTAACGCATAGGACAAGAGTAGAGACTTAGGCATAAGCTCTATGGACATTTTGCATTCAACACATGCATCCTAGACTTAGGAGCATTGCATTTACATTGGGAAATGACTTGCTATGCATGGTTGTAACCTGATCGCAAGGTTTGACGCATTCCCAAGTAACGTTAACTAAAAGACCCTCTCAACCCGTTCATCACATACTCATTGCATCTATCAACCCACTATCTTTCTCAAATCCGCCGCTTTTATTTACTTCCTTTTTTTATCAATGCAACAATACACCCACACTTTATTTATTTACTCGGTTGCTGCAAGTCTTCATAAAAATCACCAACGCAGCTATTTTCACAAGTCTCTGTGTTCGACCCTGGACTTACCAAGAAATTCAGAGGAATTTACTCTTGAATTCCGCTGGGGAAACTTGAGTGCACAATGCAATCCATCAACGCATATCATCCATATTTCCACTTAACAAAATTAACGCATAAAAGACTCACATGGTGTAAGACCCACACCTTACTTCTACCTTTTTAATTATATTATGGTTTAAGTTAAGCAAAATGATGGGTTAAATATCTAAGTTAGATTGGATTTGTGAATTCAGAGGTAAAAGGTGAGTTTGAAGAAGGAAAAATGGTTAAGTAATGAAACTTAGCTTTCAGTACATATTAATCTGGCTTTACAAGAGTAATTCTAACTAAGTGTTGATCGTACTGAAGGATACTTGAGCATCGAGTGAGTGCCAGGCAAGCATCGAGTAATGCTGCAGAGCATCAAGTATAAGTAATCGAGAAGGGTCGAGCATGGAGTAAAGGTTGCCGAGTGTCGAGTATAAGTGAGCGAGGAAGGAGGCGAATGTCGAGGGTAAATGAGGAAATATTGCGTGTCGAGTTCGAGCGTCGAGTGAGAAACGTACGTCGAGCAAGCTCTCAGTGTCGAGTTTCCCCATTGATTAGCAAGTCCTCCCATCGAGTATTTAACAGAGAGTCCTTGAAATTTCTATCGAGTAAGGACCTCTCTTCATTGAGTTTTCCCAACGAGGATCGAGTTGCTCGAAATGCTCAGATTTAAACACTCAGTTTTAGACTTCTCTTTTAGTTACCTATACAGATGGCTTAATCTCGACCCTTGATCTCCTCTAGTGGGTGAGGTGGCTTAAGGAGATTTTAGGTAAAGGGTTGGACAGTAGTATAAAAAGGAAGAGAACTTTAAGGGCTCATTTTGGATGTTTTACTCGAGCAAACCAGGCAAACTTGGTACCATTGGAAATCTTTTTGAGTCTAGTTTCAAAAATTGAGCCTTTGGAAGGGAGTTCTCATCGAAAAGAAGGCCAGAGAAGGAAGAAGGAGTCGAAGGTTCATTTTCAGGCGTTTTCGGGCACTCGACGAAGAAATGTAAATCTAGACCGAACTACTTGGATTTTGAAGCCAAGACTTCAAGGTATTCTCGTAGATACCATTTCAAGTAAGTTTGTAGAAGGAACCTTGGAAAGGGTTGATGGTTCAAGTTATATATTTTGGGAAGTTAACCCTAGAATCTTTACTCAAGCAGGGAGTTGCAGTTAGGGCTATCGGGAAAGATCTGAGGGTCCAGGTTAAACCATAAGAAGTTTCATGCTGAACTTTCAGGTAACATTGGTAACGAAATTTTGAACATGTTTGAAGAAGGAACTTCCCTAAAATGGGTTCTAGTTTTCAAGTTATTTATGTTAGAAATTGAATTTGAAAAATGTTGGGTGATTAGGCAACCCCTTTCCAAGTATGAGCTTAGTTAAAAGAGTAGTCTCAAAAGGGAGGCCAAGTAGCAACTAACTCTTATTCTTTTATGTGTAGGAGCTACATCCATTGGGGAGGCCTACAAAGCTTAGGAAGAACCAAGCCTAAGGATTTGTAAGTGACTAAATGTTTTCAAATATGTTCACAAAAGGGACATGCATTTCAAATGAATTTCATGCTAACGTTCACGGGTTTTTCCAGCAACTAAAGTTTATACTTGTATTTTAAATGAGTTTTGTTTATCCTAGAATATGTTAAGAATGTATGAAAAGTAATGCAACTACATGTTACTAATTGTGAAGTATGTATGTTGATTGATAATGATGCTTGAATCTCCCTTGGATATTATGTTCTAATATACCGGATACCGAAGGTATAGAAGGTATCCGAGGAAGTACATAAGGTTTTGATGGTACTTAGTATACTCCACGTGCACGTAGGTAGTTCTTTATGAGAGGCCGAAGTATGGGTCTCCTAGTCACAGTCTTTATCACGGGACCGAAGTATGGGTCTCACGAACATGAATGGATGTTGGGAGCTTAAACTATGAATGCTTGTCCTCAACTAAGGTTTGGTAGCATGATTGATTATAACGCTATGATTAATGTATGATATTATGCAAGTTGCTTGAGATTATTTTCCAGCATGTTTTTTATTTTACATTAAAGCATATGAAAGGTTTGAGAAGAATGTATTTCTATGAGTCACTCACCGAGCAACTAGCTCACAGTTTTCAAATGTTTTCCTTTTTCCCAGGTAGTGGTTAGTTCCCTCGCGGTTGAATCCACTGCAGCTTGCCACCCAAAGTTTGGTGACCTTAGGAAGAAACATATGTTAAACTTGTTTTGATGTACACATATTTGGAAAGGAGTTGGGAACTTGTGAAACTTATTTTCTTTTGGGACACATGTTTGTCTTGGTCATCTTATTTCATTGGACATATGTTTGTTTTGGATCTGTAATTAAGACTTGCACTGTTTAATTTAATGGATGTGTTTTGTGCCAAGTCGTTGCATATTCAGGTTTAAACAAGTTCACTTAAGTTAGTAGTAAGTGCTGGAACCTAGGTTGGTAATTGCTGCCATCATATCCTCTTCCGATTTTAGAGGGTAAACCGGGAGGGGGTGTGACACATGGAGGTAAAAAGTTGTCTTCTAACTGGTTTATATGACCACTTTTAACCAATCTTTCAATCCAATTGAGATTAATGTGACAAGTCTTAAGTGCCAAAGATATGTACTTGAAGAAACTTTTTGTCTTTTATTTTCCGTTTCAACTGTTTTAAATATCTCGATATTTAAAATTGTCATTGCTTAGGTTGTTTTTAACATATAAGTTCTTTTTCTAGTAGAACAAATAAGAATACTTCTTTTTATAACGAGGACTTCATTTATGTCAAAAGATACTTTGTACAATTGTTCTAACAAGAGATAGATTGTTTTTAACATCTTAGAAACAAAAAATACATTATCTAATGAATCTATCTCCAGATAAAACTTTAGAAACTCCCACTGATTTTGCTGGGACAACCTCTCCTATTCATAACGCTGTTGCTTTCTAGAAGCAATCTTTAGGAACTTGTTTTTTCAGGTTTCTTCTCCGCAAGGTACTTTAGGCAATTTCTTTTCCAGTGCCTCTCCTCATAGCAATAGCAACGTTTTCCTTTATCTGCAACTTTGCCTTTCCTTTGTGGTCAGTAAGAGTCTTCCCTTTTCCCTTACTATTTTTCATCGAAACACTATTATTCTTAGAAGAAGAAGGGCCAGACCTTGTCCTAAAGGATGGTCCTCTATTGACTTTATTCGTGGTGGCAACATTTACCTCTATTTCCTGTCCCTTAGATTTCAAGAGGGACTGATAAGTCTGAAACTCATTGAGAAGTGTAGTTAAGTTATATTCTATTTTGTTCATCATCGCAGTTGTGCTGAAATGTAAGAAGCTCTTCATAAGAGACTCTAGAATAAAACTAACTTGACTCTTCTCATCTATGATAGCTCCATTTACTTCTGCCACGTTGAAATGGACTATCATGAGACATGTTCTCTAACAGAGGTCCCTTATTTCATATGCAGTTATAAACATACTTCATGGCATCATGTCTAAGGGAGAAGGACAGTTTTCCAAACATCCCCCGCATAGATTCCATAATCTCTTTAGCAGTACCCGTATCATCGTGTTTTTTAGCCAAGACATCAGATATGATGGCAAAAATGTAAACTCTGACTTTCTCATTTGCCCTTGTCCACTTTTCATATGCATCCCGAATAATTCAGTTTGCACTTGAGCCAGGGTTTGGAGGACACTCCTCAATTAAAACAAACCTAAGATCATCAATTACTAGTATTGTATTCAAGTTTGATTTTCATGTAGCATAATTGTCCCTACTAAGTTTCTTGGAAGCAAGTAGTTGTACTAAAGAGCTAGTCATGTTGAAAATATAAACAAATTCTATTAGTGAATTGCTATAAACGTTTTTAATATTATCCAATCAGGTTTAGCAAAGAAAATAATGTACCCATCATTATTCTTACTGCAGTGATATTTAGAGGTTTAGAGCAATATCCACCATGGGGCAGTCTGCTATTCCTCATTTGTATTGAGACAATCTCAGCTAATCACTATTACCAAAGTAACACATACTCCAATAGATCTTTTAACTATTGTTTCTTTAGTCTAGAATATATTAACTCTTAGTAATTCTCGTAAGTGTGACCCGCCATTTTCAAACCCTAGAGGTCGACCCCAATAATGCAACCGAATTAGAGAGTCAAAGTTGGGAATCGACCTAAGAGACCCATCCATTTTTGGATTTTGAGTTGTTTTGAATCCCATGTTACAACCCTTTAAGGGGATAGTCGTTGAAAAGACGACTAGCTAATGCCGCCTAAAAATGATAAGCAGGAAAAACGTAGGAATCTCATGGTCCAACCTAATGGAGGAGACCGTAGGATGTGTTAACACACCTTCTTCAGCCACTTACTATGAACTACTTCTCTATTCACCTTGCTATTGACCCATGCAAACACTTTCTGAATGGAGTAGTTGCAATAAAAATGATATGAAGTTGAGCATGGACCTCATGGTGTGAACTCTTAGGGACGTAAGAGCTAAAAATAATATATCGTTATATTATTAATCTCCTACTGAAGTGTTCTATTTGTTTTGGGTAAATGTTTTCTTAGGTATATTTCGACTAATAAAACATACCCTAAGTCTTGGTGATAAATCAATTTATTACCTCACATCATTCATGCATGCTTATAAAATCGGGTTAGCCTAACTCATACGTCGGTTTGATCCCTAGGTAGCAGGTGTTCCGTAAACCATCAACTTAAATATCTCCAAACTTAAATAGGATCTCCCCGAGTGATTGTTCGTTGATTTCGTGATGCAAGCTTAGGAGTGTATTGTATAAAGTACTTGGAAAAATAAGTGTAAATGTGAATGATGTGTTGATACGTTTATGATGCGTTAGTGACGCGTTGATGCGTTAATGCTGTGCAACAGGACGCATGACACTTCTCTATAGGCATTCAAGTTTTCCTGAATCAGATCCAAGTATAAAGCCAACTCAGGTTCCTGGTAAGTTCAGGGTCGAACTCAGGGATTCAAATTAAAGCTAATGCAGACCTTACGATGTAATTGTTGTAGAAATATCCTAAGTGAATGTGTAAATGAGTTATTTACACTAAGCTGCTGTCTGCGTGTAAGAAGATACAAAAGGGTCAAGTAGAGAATAAGAGGTCGTGTGAAAATGGAATTTGATGCAAGTGATATGCGTCGATCTAAGTTAGATGTACACGAACAAGAATATGATGCGAATGAGATGACTTGCTTATCTCCGTTTATGCGTTAGACTTCCATTCGACACTTCTCAATGAAAATGTCATACAATACCTATCTCTAGGATGTATGCGTCAGTCACAGGATAGAATAAAACACAGTGCGTCTATCTCTAGATGTACAAAGTGTTTCTAACTTAATACTGGCTTTCTTATTCTCTCGAATAATTTAAGCTAAAGATGCTTTTACCAAGTGATTTAATTGGCTTAAGCGTTTAGAAATGGAATTTTGCATGAAGTTATAGATGCATCCAACATAAAACAAGAAATAAACAGTGGCGAAGTAAGATAGCTCAAATATGTGAATTTATAATGAAACTGATTGTCTTTACAAAACCAATACTTAATCAAATGAGATGACGAAAATGATAAGTAAGATGATATGAAAGGAGTCAAGCCACAGAGTACAATCTCTTGTCCTCTTTGGCTCAATTCTAATTCGTGTACAACCACTTGTGGAAGAATTGGAAGAAAGTTCTCTCTCGAGCTTAGCTTTCTCCGCTCCTTGATCAACGATGGTGGTGGTTCTCTTCCGTCTTGTTCTTCTCGTCACCACAGCACAACTCTAAGGTCTCAAAATTTCAGAATTATGCGATGAGCTAAAAGATCCATTCATTTGGTGGGATTTCTTCTATTTATAGGTGTAGGTCTTCTCGAACTTGATGATGGACAACATTAAATTCCATACCCTGGTCAGTCGCCTAACACTCAGATGCTTTTCAGATGCCGCCCGCTACAGATGCCCATGCTTGCAAGTGGTGATTTGACACAAATAGCCTGAATCAATGAATATTCCTTGAGTTGAATCCCTCTGACGCATGCCCCATGCGTTCAACTTTGCCTGCGACACTTAGAATATTTGTTGTGATCCTGCAATATCATGTGTTAGTGCCGCAGTATTTTAGCAATAAACATTCTTTTGCATGAGTTTGATAGTGTTCGAGTAATTCCATGCGTTTTCTCTAAAAATGATGAGATTTTATCATTAAAGACCCTAATTGTTCCAAATTTTGAGCCACAATAACTTGTATTTCTACAAATTATCACACCCCCAAATTTTAACATTGCTTGTCCTCGAGCATTCCACAAATAATTCTTTGTTATCTCCATTGTCTTTAGTGTGCAGGGTTCACTTCTCATCATATTCACTTATAAACTTGAGACTAGAGTTTGGAAAATGTCATGCAGGTTGATTCTTTTCTAAAAGGAAGAATGTTTTATTTCAGGTGTATCAAGCCTTTTGTCAACAACTCCTTTTGTTTCTCAAAACATTCTCGTTTTTTCTAAACCAGCAATGTGTTAGATGCTTTTCCTTTTTTTTTTTTTTTTTTTTTTTTTTTAAAAAAAAAACAGATGCCAGTTAAAAGAAAAAGTATGAATTTTGGGTTACCCATGGGTTGTTCGAGGTATCCCACTTTCGTTTTGGCTTGCCCCTACGGGTGTCATGCGAGCATCCAACTACGAGTGAGAGCCCTTCACAACTAAACTTATATCTAGCATGCATGCATTTCAAGATATAGCTTCTTTAAACTAGATAGCGGAATTTTGGGATGCATTGGTCTAGGAGACTTAACTTCGTTTTGGCTTGCCCCCACAGGTGTCATGCGAGCATCCAACTACGACTAAGTGCCTGTTCCAATTTTTAACTCATGCCAATTTGAGGTTTTCTTTTAGAGTATTGACAAAGGAGTTTGTGTTTAAAATCTTTCTATTTTGTTTCCTTTCTTTCTGATTTAATCGATGAATGCGTCTTAACTCCGATTTCCCTTACCCCCAAATTTTGGAGATCAACTAAATCCTCATTACTAAAAGAGAAATAAAATTTCGAAAAGGCTTTGAGAATTTTGAAAGAAGTTTTGATTTAGAGCTTGTATGCATTAGAATGAAAACATGTAGACTTTTTAGAAAAGTTCAGGCTTTGTTGATTTTCCTAATGCCTACTCTGTACTTATAAATTCCATATTACTAATATCATTGGGGTAAAACAACGCATAAGACGAGAAAAATAGCTAAAGAACAAGAAAGGTATGCTAAGGACATATGCAAGGATGAAAAATGATAGAAATTTCATTCATTTCATTGGATAACTCAGTAATGGAATAAAACAAACATAACAAACAAATACAAAAGATCAATAAATAAAACAAAGTAACTAACACTCCTAAATTTATTGTGCTGACGCGTCATCCCTACGTTATTCTGCAGAGTCTTCATCCATGAAGCGCAGAGGGTTCCTTAGGTGGGCAGGTAGCGGTGGCAAGGCAAACATTCCGACCATGACTTGATTAATATATTGCATTGTATACATGAACTTGTCCTTCATTCTTCTTGTTTGCTGCCGCATGTAATCCCTTAGAACCCTATTTTGATGTTGAAGTGTTTCAATGTACACAGCCAGTGGTCTGAGTTGATCGCTGATGAAAGTTTTCAACTCGTCAATATCAATGCGTGGTTGTGCCGATGTTGGCTCTTCGGCTCTTTCAACTGGGTCTTCAATATTTCCTGCATTGCTTGTCCCTAACCCACTTGGTTCAAAAATAATTGGAGGAGGTACAAAAGTTGGAATTGGAGATGATAAGGGAGAAGGAAGGGGACTAGGGATTTCTTGTTCTAAATTAGTAGTCTCATGCTGCATTGGATCAAGAATTCCTTCTTGCGGGGTCAAAGGTGAGTTTGGAAGAGGGATTTTTAAGTTTGGTCGTGCTTCTTCATTAGTAAACGCATGCTCCGCTTCGTAATCTTCATTTTCTGAAGCCTCATCGCTGTGTTCAATTACTCGAATACGTCTTCTTTTGGGGGCACGTTGGGAGGGTCGAGGTCTTACTGTCGCGTCCTTGCAAGGTAGGGCAGGCTGGTGCGGCGAACCGCGAAGCAGACGCCTAATTAACTTGATATCCATCAGATCATTAATTTCCTCATAATCCCCCAGAGGGATACCCCGACATTCACACAGCGCACAGATCAGCTAAGGAAAGTAAATTTGTCCTCGTGGTTTTGCTTTAATGGCTTTGATCTGGTCCATGACTATCCTCCCTACGTCTAGAGGAATGCACTGCATGATGCAATAAATGGCCAGGACGCATTCTCTTGATACTGTTTCATCATGCGTTATAGGCATGATACTTTTCTTAATCAAGTATAACCATAAGTTCGCATTCGGTTTCAAATTCTTGGAAGCTAAGATCATTACTCCACTTCTTGATGTTTGCCATGTGCTTCCAGGTTTGGCCACTAATCTTAACGCATCTTCTATCTGACTTGGAGTTGGATGTTCCAAGATGCGATTTCCCTCTGCGTCCGGGTTGCTTGCGATATTGAACACTTCATTAATTTTGTCGGCTGAGAAGCGCACCAAAATACCATCAACAAATGCCGTATTTTTCTTCATATCAAACTCACTACTATAAAATTGGCGGACAAGGTTGGGCCAAATCCTTGTGTGCCCGACGCATAGTTGACCCCAGCCTATTGCGTCCACAGTTTCGATTATATATGGTGGCAATGTGTTGTGTTTAGGGAAGAAGCCCTTCTCGGCAAGGATGTCACTAAATTGGTGCTTCCTCCCTTTGGTCATTTTAGGTAACGCGATAGTTACCTTGCGTTTGCCCGCCTCATGTGCTTTGGCTTCCTAAGCCAGCTCCCTTAATTCATTTTCCAATTCTTTTTGGAGGGAAGACTTCCTTCGCTCTTGTCGTGCAGGCTAGTACCCCTCCAATTCCTTTTCCAACACTCTCGATCTTGAACAGCTCTCATGCGTTGCACCCTCAGGACTAGATGCAAACTGCTATTCTTCATCCTTCAAAATTAATTTTCTTTTTCTCATCACTCTCTTTCCTTTTGATGGCCCTTCATCCGCGTCAGATTGGCGAGGTTGCGATACATCCAGGCCAACTTCCCCTTCTCTCTCTTCTTCTTCTTCTTCTTCTTCCAACTATGCTTCAAGCTATTGGCTTTTATGTCCTAAAACTCGTAGTTTGTAATATCATATTCTTGTTCAATAAAGCTGTTATTGAAAATCTTTAGTAAATTTAAATTCTATATTCATGAATTCAATAAACTAAGGTTCCGAGGCTATTAAGTTTAAGTTTGAACTTTATGTAGTGACATAAATGTGGATCAAGTTCAAATATATGGATGCGGCCCATTTTCTAGTTATTACAAATGATGTGATCCTAAACCGTTCATGTGGAGACATGAAAATGGGGGCATCCTATGTAAAAAGTTTACATAAGACTGAACCATGAAATAGTTATTTTTTACGTTCTAAATGCCGTTTAATGTATAAAACTAACTATTTTGTTAATTGATGACCTAGGTAACTTAATCTTAATCTTGAGCTAACTATGAACTCCTGTTCACTCGGAATTATCCTTAGATCTTTGTAGGTGAGGATAGCTCATTATCGCTGGCCCACTAAGCCTCCCATTTCAGGGGTAAGATTAGGTGGATAGCTAGGAACATAGGGTGCAAGATGGAATTCACTCCTACCCATTATAGAGATAGTAGATAGGTTGTTCCCTTTAGTACTGAATCTAGGTCTTGAACAAGGGGTCCCACCCTCTCTTTGGCCCGAGAAGGGTTCGGTTTATAGGTTTGACCTTAAACCAATTGTTCATTAGAGGATTAGTGGAACTTAAGGAATAAGATGTAGTCTCGGGGGTAAAACAGTTTTTATGACCCAGCCGAGATTACGAACAATCTGTGAAGGATTAGCTTACTAATCATGTTTATATCATCTGGACACAAATATATCTATAGTGAGGGGAGTGCAAGTACGAGACTATAGTGGAATGACCCGTGAGTTAACGAATGTTGATTAGCTCTATCTAAAGAGTCTAGCCAGCTAATCTCGGATCGTTGGAGCCCATGATCTATAGGTCCATTAGGTTTCCTTACTAGCTCATATGGAATAAACTTAGAATAGTATGATAGAATAATTCGAATTGTTCAAATTAGGTGAAGAGAGAGAAACCGACAAGTATATGAAGTTATTTCATTCAATTTTGCATGGCCCTTTTCTATAAATATAGGGTTGTCATTTTGGAATTAAGTTTTTAAAAATAGGGCTGAAAAAATCCAAACCCAACCCAAATTTCACTCTATTATTTCCTTCTCTTTCTCTCTCTCGGATTCTTCATCCATTGGGTCCCACAACTCGGTTCTGAGTCCAGAGGATAGTAGGTCAGCTCTAGTAGTTGTCCGGTTAGTGTTCTAGTGGAGATAGACGAGTTTTGGGAGCTTCAAAGGTATTGTTTCTAAAAAACCCTAATTAACTAATTTAGGGTTGTATGTTTAATTTATGTAATTAGGGTAAAATTGATCCTCAATTTCGTTGTGCATGCCTACTTTTCCATCACAAGCATCATTGCATAACGCTTCGCTTCATCAATTTCATGTGATGCGTCGATTGGGTCGGGACGCATCACTTGTTCCTCTTCGACTTGTCCCTGATTCAAACTTGCCAAAATTGCTCAAAAAACTTCTTGTTCGTCTCTTCGAGCCAATTTCGCAAGTTTGCACTATTTTGCTTTGACGTAGGACTATCAGAGCTGGGTCTGGGGTGTGTGATTGGTGGGGTGCTGAATGGGGTATGCGGTGACCCGGGAGATGAAATGGTAATGGGTGAAGGCGGCTGAAGGGGTTGGCCTAATTCTGCTACTTCAATGGGGTAAATGGTGGCTAAGGATTGGATGGATAAGGGGGAAGTGGATTCACGACGGGCGATGGTACGGTGTGGAGATGGGTGGGAATAGGGTCATGCGTCGCACCCACCAGTGTAATATTTGAAATAAACGGTGGTAGGGCCAGCTACGTGTTGGGCTTCTCGGCAGCTGCGGAGGTAGAAAGGCACTACTGCCTTGGTTTGGTGGGAGTTTTGGGCTTAGGTTTGGCAGTAGTTTTGTGTTTTTGGTGGGCTTTAGAAGGTTTTGGATTTGTGGTGGTTTTGATGGGTTTCGACCAAGATGGTCGCTAGGATATGGAGGAAGGTTCGTCATGCGAAGGCTTAGTCGGAAAGGGGATTTTTGAGATTCAGCGAGGGTTTGAAGGGGGGTGACATTGAAGCAGAAGAAGATGAAAAGGAACTTACCGGCAACTCGCCTCCATAGCTCAGTGATTGGTTTTGGCTGTCAGATGCTACAGATTTGATTGAAGAGGCGGTGAAGCTTCGGGAGCAAGGGTTTTCGCGAAGTAGGGTTGAAATAGGTGGAAGAAGAGAGAGTGTTGAAAGTGAGCGTTTTATAGGCCTGTGAGAGAGGACGAGGTGATGTCAGGCGGTGCCTGACATCATCATTCATTAAGCAGACGAAAGGACGTGCCTAGGGTTTCTAGGCAGTCGAGTGCTTTGTGTTTTCGAGATGCGTCCTTTTGGTTTAGGCCATGCGTAGGCTTAAGACCAACGCATTAGTTAAATTAATTAAATCTGTTAAATAAGAAAGCAATAACAATCATCAATCAACTTAAAACGTAACACAAGGACAAGCAACCAGTCAGAGTAAATACAAACGCAGTCATAACATACATAATACAAAAAAAAGGAAGGTAAAAGAAGCATCCCTGGAATATGTGTCGATGAGAATGCAGGGATGCTTCGATGTAAGCCTCAGTTGGCTTCGCTTAATGCGAGGGATGACTTTTGTCGTTCTACTGCATCTTCAAAGTAGGGCTTCACTCTTTGCCCATTTACCTTGAACATATTTGTGCCATCCTCCCGCATAACTCTACTGCTCCATGGGGAAATATTGTTTTGATAATGAATGATCTTGACCACCATGACTTTAATTTTCCTGGGCACAAATGAAATCGTGAATTGAATAATAAATTTTTTTGGCCAACAACAAACTCTTTCTTACTACTGCGTCGGTCGTGCCAACGTTTGGTCTTCTCCTTATAAAGCTTGCTGTTCTCATATGTGTTCAACCGCCATTCCTCAAGCTCATTGAACTGAAGATTGCGTTGATCGCCCGTGGCGTCCAAGTTTAATTTCAGCTTCTTTACTGCCTAGAAAGCTTTGTGCTTCAACTCTAAGGGTAAGTGACAAGCTTTTCCGAATACTAAGGAGTATGAAGATATACTATGGGAGTCTTATAGGCAGTCCTGTAGGCCTAGAGTGCTTCATCTAGCCTGTGTGCCCAATCTTTCCACGATGCGTTGACAACCTTTTCCAATATTAATTTTATTTCCCGATTCGATACCTCAGTTTGACCATTGGTTTGCAGGTGGTATGCGATAGCAATCTTATGCCTGACATTATATTTGGCAAACAATTTTGAAATGATGCGGTTAATGAAATGTGTACCTTCGTCACTCACCAGGGCTCTTGGTGTTCCAAAACGTGTGAAAATGTTCCTGGCGAGAAACTTAGAAACAATCGACGCATCATTTCTGGCATAAGCTACTACTTCCACTAATTTGATACGTAATCTATTGCTAGCAAGATATATTGTTGACCGCAGGACAGGGGGAAAGGTCCTATAAAATCGATGCCTCAGACGTCAAATAATTTGACTTCAAGAATATTGTTTAGAGGCATTACGTCCCTTGATGAGATATTTCATGTGCGTTAGCAAGGGTCGTACTTGCGAGCATACTCCCTTGCATCTTTGAAGAGGGTAGGCGAGCAGTATCCGCTTTGAAGAACCTTCACAGTGGTTCTTTGCCCTCCAAAATGCCCTTCGTAAAGAGAGTCATGACACTCAGCCAAAATGTGTTGTGTCTCTCTCTCCGGAATGCACCGACGCATGATGGAGTCAGGACCTTGTTTTTAGAGAAACGGTTCATCCCAAAAATAGAATTTGCTATAGTGTACCAACCGTTTCTTTTGCTGAGAGTTGAAGTGTTCGAGGAATTGTTTGGTAGTTAAGTAGTTAACTATGTCTGCGTACCAAGGTTCCCTGCCTTCAACTTTCAATAAGCTTTCATCAAGAAATGCATCTTTGATTTCATCTTTTTGGTCTTGTATTTCCTGATTCTCTAATTTGGACAGGTGGTCAGCCACCTAATTTTCAGTCCTCTTTCTGTCCTGAATATTAATGTCAAATTCCTGTAATAGTAGCACCCATCTAATTAATCTTGGTTTCGCGTCCTTCTTACTCATCAGGAATTTAATGGCTGAGTGGTCTGTATAGATGGTTGCTGATGCATCAACTAAGTGAGAACTAAACTTTTCGATTCTAAACACTACAACCAACATTTCTCTCTCCATGTTTGTATAATGTTCCTGAGAGTCGTTCAGTATCTTCGACGCATAAGAGATTAGGTGTATCAAATTCCCTTTTTTTTGCCCCAGCATGGGGCCTACTGCAACATCACTTGCGTCGCATATTAGAATAAAATATTGCGTGCAATCCGGTGCTATTAATATCAGAGCTATCGTCAATGCATACTTCAGTGTTTCAAATGCGTTGCAACAATCGTCATTGAATTCGTAGGGCCGGTTTGCTTCTCATAATGCACTCAGAGGTCGCGCAATTTGAGAAAATCCTTTTACGAACCTTCGGTAGAAGCCAACGTGTCCTAGAAAACTTCGTAGAGCTTTTACATTTGATGGCGGAGGAAGTTTAGCTATAAAATCTACCTTGGCCTCATCAACTTCCAACCCGGCTTTAGATACCTTGTGGCCCAAAACAATGCCTTCAATCACCATAAAGTGACATTTTTCCCAATTCAACACAAGATTTGTTTCCTCTTATCGAGCGAGGACAACTTCCAGGTTATCTAAGCATGATTGAAATCAGTCTCCAAAAACTGAAAAATCATCCATAAAAACTTCAACGGTCTTTTCCAATAAGTCAGAGAAAATTTCCATCTTGCACCTTTGGAATGTTCCAAGTGCATTGCATAGTCTAAAGGGCATGTGTCTGAACGCGAACATTCTAAAGGGGCAAGTGAATGTCGTCTTTTCCTGATCTTCTGGGTTGATTAAAATTGGTTATAGTCGGAGTATCCATCTAGGAAATAATAAGATTCTTTTCCAGCCAGTTTGTCAAGCATTTGGTCAATGAAGGGAAAAGGGAAGTGGTTCTTCTTTGTTGCCACGTTGAGTTTCCTATAGTCCATGCAGATGCGCCAACCCGTGACAGTCCTTAAAGGGATGAGCTCATTGTTACTATTGACTATCACTATTGTTCCTCCTTTCTTGGGGACACATTGCACTGGACTTACCCAGCTGCTATTGAAAATAGGGTAGATTACTCCTACGTCCAATCACTTTAAGATTTCTTTCTTGAATACTTCATTCATTATGGGATTTGATAACGGGCAAAAATGAACGTTATTACAGTGCTAAGTTATTAAACAATGAAGGTTTGGGTTGATAAAATATGATAGATTGCATCCAAAAAGCATTAAGTTCATAACATTGCGGTCGCATGCATTTATCGCATAGAAACAGTTAACTTTTGTATTTTTGTGCAGAATATGTGTTGACGCAAAGCGAAAAGTACGATCACAAGAAAGCAACGATTGAGCGCAGTGTTACCACAAGGCTTTGTGGTGATTTGTGCTCGCAAACATATGCTCAAGAAGGATTTCCATATAGAGCCAACGCAACTTAGTGGGCACATCACGGTGAAAAGCATAATTAATCACGATGGGATAGAAAGATGATGACGATTGAGTCTGAGTTAAGTTGACAAGCCGCTAACGATAACAAACTAATTCAAACCCTTCGGGTAAAATAAGAACAACTTTTTGGTGAGAAATATTCGGTGCATCAGTCAGAGAATTAAAGTCATGATGGGACAGAAATATTGTGCAATCATAAGAGAGAAGCCGCCTTTTACCCAGAAGCTCTATAAATACCAATGGCAACCTTCATTAAAAGAGTCAGACAGTTCGGATAGTTAGAGAATTCTCCTTTAGACAGATTAACCTTGTTCTTAGGTTTTCTTTTATTTGAAGGCGGAAGTGAGAGAAGCGATATTGTGCCGATAGATCGTTCCGGTGAACTTGGGAGAGTGCCGGAGGCTTCAAAATCAGAAAGAAGGCCAGCTCCTGCAGAAGCAGGAACATCTCCTGAACAGAATAGAGTTGACAGTGTAAAAGCCTTGGGAAGCAAGGGATTGCTACCAGGCTCTCTATCCTTATCTTCCATTGTCATTCTGTATTTAAACTCATCTATAGAAATGGAATTTAGTACTCTATATCTGTTCACTTTCTGTTTATTATGCATGAGTAGCTAAATTTGTCGAATGGGTTGAGAAGCACTTAGCTAGTATAATTGGGAATCTTCATTTTATGCGATTATCTCTTATTATATACGCATCATTCGTCCATTAGGGATACTTGGGAGAGTAGTCTAAGAACAGGATCTAGGCTTAGAAAAGCCAGGTTAGAATCTAGGCTCGGGAGAGTCAGATTAGAACGCATAATCAAGAGATAGAAGCTTAGGAATAAACACTGTTTTCTATTAACGCATCGCATGCATCCTAGAGACAGGATATGATTGTATGCAGTCACCTTGTCTTTATGTGCATCTTGCATCATCGCATAGGAAAAGAGTAGAGACTTAGGAATAAGCTCTATGGACATTGTTGCATTCAACACATGCGTCCTAGAACTAGGAGCACTGCATTTGCATTGGAAAATGATATGCTGTCGCATGAGTGTAGCATGATCGCATAGTTTGATGCATTCTCGGGAAACGCTAGTGAAAGACCTTCTCAATCTGTTCCTCCACATACTCAGTGTATCTGCCGCATAATCGAACTATTCTCAAATCCACTGCATTCGTTTATTTTATTACCGCATACAACAACCCAAACAACTATTTGATTTATTTGGTTATTGCAAAGTCTTCTTAGAAATTATCACCGCATACCGTTTTTCCTAGTCCCTGAGTTCGACCCTAGACTTACCAGGAAACTCAGCCGGGTTTATACTTGGATTCTACTGAGAAAAGTTGTTGCTCAACGCATTTCCATCACCGTATCTCATTCCATAACTTCACCTCATAAAATAACGCATCAAGTTTTTGAGGTCGTTGCTGGGGACTTCAAGAAATCAATGTGCTAACGGTAATATTTCTGATTTATTTGCAGCTCTTAATCTCTAGCGAATTACGACCCAGAGATTTAGAGGATGTTCAGAAGAAGATTAAGAAACAGCTGCCAACAATAACAACCAGATAAAGAAGATACGATAGAGCAACCTGGAAACGGAGCATCAAACGAAAACAACATCATGGTGAATCCAATCCTACTGGCAAACGATCGTAATAGGCCCATTCGGGACTATGCATCGCCAAACCTCTACGATTTCTCTCCAGAATCATGAGGCTTGCCCTTTATGGATCCCGATTTGAAATGAAACCGGTGATGCTGCAGATGATCCAGATTGGTGGACAATTTAGAGGAAGGCGTGGCGAGGACCCGCACGCTCACTGATAACTTGTAGAAATACAAGTTATTTTTGCTCTTAAGTTGGAACAACTAAGGTTTTTAATGATAGATTCTCCTCATTTTAAGAAGAAACGCATGGATTTATTCAAACGTTAGCAAATTCATGCAAAATAAGTTTTATTACTAAATATCATGACATTAACGCATTGTATTGCAGGATTTCAACGCAAGGATTAACGCTAACGCATTAGACAAGTGTCGTAGGAAAGGCTCTAACGCATGGGACATGCGTTGGAAGGAGTTCAACGTAGAGAAGATTCATTTCTCCAGGCTGATTGCTTCACATCACAATTTGCAAGTATGGTCACCTGCAGCAGGTGACATCTGAAAAACTTCCGAGAGTCAGGCGGCTAATTAGGGCATGGACTTTAATGTTAATCAGGGCAAGGACTTTAATGCTACCCATTCACCAAGTGGACGTGATCAACGCCTATAAATAGATGAAGTCCGTCTAGAGTCAAGAAGTTCGCAAATAATCAAGATCTTTACTCTCTATATATTGTAGTCATAGTTCTAGTTCTTAGAAGCCGGGTTATGGTGCCAGACGATCAGAAGGGTTGAGAACCACCACCATCGTCTGTCAGGGAGCGGAGGAAGCCACTCTTGAGAAAGACACTTCATCCAATTCCTATATAAGTGATTGTACACAACGAGATTGAGCCAAAGAAATACAAGAGATTGTATTCTTTGGCTTGACTCAGTTTCTTTCATCTCATTTATCGCTTTCACTTCATTTGATTAAATAATGCTTTTGTAAAGACTCTCCGTTTCTTTATAAAATTCATATATTTGATCCATCATACTTGCCATTGTTTATTTCTTGTTTATGTTGAACGCATTAATACTTTATGTCAAACTTCATTCCAACGCTCAAGCCAACTTGACAAATTGGTAAAAAGCATCTTTAACTTAGATTGTTCGAAAGAATAACTAAGCTGCATCAAGTAGGACGCCTAGTACAGCTAGAGATAGACTTATTGGTGTCTATTGCATTCTGTGTTAGACGCATGCATCCTAGAGATAGGTTTTGTATGTTATTCGCATTGAGAAATGTTGAATGAAGTCTAACTCATGAACAAAAGATAAGCAAATCACTCCATCTCATCCACATCACATCTTGGTTTGTGTACATTCGTCTTAGATCGATGCATCCACTTACATTAAACTCCATTCTCACATGATCCATCACTAACTACTCAACTCTTTTGCATCTCTTGCACAGGCACAACAACTTAGTGTAAATAACATATTTCTCACATTTATTTAGGAAAAACCCCTACAATAGATACAATGCAAGGTCTGCATTTGGTTAACTGAATCCCTGAGTTTGACCCTAGACTTACCAGGAACCTAAATTAGATTTATACTTGGGTCTGGTTTAGGAAAACTTGAACGTCATTAGGAGTTATGTGTGTTCTGTTGCATATATCTGATGCCCCAACGCGTTACAATTACTTAAACGCGTCATTTATACTTAGAACTTATTCGTCCAATTTATTTTATACAAAATACTCCTAGAGCGAATCACCATAGCAACGAACACTCACCTCCAGAGCTTCATAGAAATCTACAATACTTTTGTGTTTATGAACATCTCTACCGAAGAAGTTCGACTAACTCTGTTTCTATTTTCTTTGTGTGATCTGGCAAGAAAATGGGCGTATTCTCTCGAACGGCGAGAGATCACTTCGTGGGAACAAGTGGTGGAAAAGTTTATGAATATGTATTCCCACCAATCGAGAATGTTAGGAGAAGGAAATTAATAATAAATTTTGAATAAGAAACTGACGAATCGCTCAGCGATGCCTGGGCTAGGTTTAAGAAGTTGGTAAGGGACTGTCCACACAACGGATTACCAAACTGCCTGTAAATGGAGATCTTTTATCACGGATTAAATCCCTCTTCGCGGACCGTTGCAATGCGGCAGTTGTTGGTGGCCTGCTAGAAAAAAACGTTATGACGAGGCCCAAGAGCATCCAGG
>NC_052353.1:33332780-33339284 GCF_009727055.1 Benincasa hispida
AGGAATCTTCACAATACCATGCTCAGTTGGAGGGTCTACAGTGGCCAAGCACTATACGATCTTGGGGCGAATATAAACGTAATGCCACTATCAATCTTCAAATGATTGAATAGTGGCAAACTCATGCCCATGACAGAAACTCTCCTACTTGCAGACAGAACCTGAGTACATCTTTAAGGATAGTTGAAAAATGCCAAAATCTCAATTGATAAATTCATCTTGTCAGCAGACTTTCTCATTTTGGATTATAAAGCAGACGAAGATACGACCATCATATTGGGACGACCATTCCTTTCGACCGGTCGCGGTCAAATTGAGTGCGCAAGGGGGAGATTACGATGAACATTAATGGGGAAAAGCTCCAGATTAAGGCAGACAAGATTCCAGAGGACAAAGAAAAGAAGAAAAAACCGCCGTGGACGTGAAAAGCCTAGCTTGGAATAAGCAGTCCCTGAGTTACTATATGACTCAACCTCATCAGGGATGCAATCCTTTTGAAATATCCTTTTTCTACATCAATACTTCATGAAGTTTTATCATCTTGTTATTATCTATTATCGCATATCTATTTCTTTATCTAAAAAAAAAAAAAAAACAATCATGCTAAACGATAGCGGTGAGCGATTTTGTTAACTTTGTTTTTTTGTAATGTTTGATCCTCTCGATGTTTTTCTTGCAATGATCGAGTTACACGATTGCGAAGGCACTACACGAAGATGCAATTACTTTATTCCGTCACCGCAATCCAAAGAAGGAAGATTGCCACAAAGCAGGATGTGTCAATAAACAATGCAGGCGACAGTGCAAATTTGGGGGTTGTATTCTTCATTGACTTTATTCCAAGTTCTGCACTATCGCATCGCATTTTAATTTTGAAAGTTTTATCACCGCATCCTTTTTTATTACTGCAATCATTTAACATTGATAAATTTAGTAAGTCACCGCATGCTTTCCCTGTGCCAATCATGATTTCAATGATGAAACACATGCTTCTATTTTCTCATATATACTAGAGTCAACTTAATTTTAGGATAGTCACCTCATGAAATATTTTTAGAAGTTAGTGGTCTGCTAGCTTTCTTTCAAACTGACTCTTTATGTAGCTTCCTAAAAACATCACATGACTTCTTTCAATCTTTTGGCAATGAGAACATTGCCGCATTTTAAATTTAGAGGTGAGGTATTTATTTTCAACCTTGCTATTTTTATCTAAAAAAACAAAAAAAAAGGAAAAAATTTTGAGAATAACAACTCCACTGTCAACACAATAGGGAAACCCATGTTGATAAGAGTTAAGTTGTGAAGGGCACTTATCCGTAATTGGATGTCTGCATGACACACATGGGGGCAAGCCAAAATGAAAGAAAGTCGCCAGGATCAACGCATAAATAAATGACCGCAACTTCGCTGCCAAGTAGGTATGAGTTTATTCTGAGAAAGAGCGCCTTGCTTGTAGTTAGATGTCCGCATGACACATGTGGGGGCAAGCCAAAACGAAGGCGAGGCACTTGGATCAGCGCAAGGTCAGAAAAAAATAACAATGTAAAAAATATTCAAGGATAAAAAATTAGTTAACACCCCAAAAAAAAGTTTTTTTTTTTTTAAAAATAAATCTTGGAATCTAGTAAAGTCTTTTTGAAGGTTAAACTTGCGGTCCTTAGGTATTAGAAATATTTTAAGAAGAGACTTGAATAAGAATTAAGGAAATTTTGGTGTATAGGATTTGAATGAAGTATCCTTGAGAGATATAGGAAAAGAGATTGCGATCGACTTTCTAAAGGAAATCTTTAGCTTATGCTTAAGGACAAGTATTGTTTAAATTTGGGGGTGTGATAACGGGCATAAATGCACGTTATTATAGTGCTAAGTTATTAAACAATGAAGGTTTTCGTTGATAAAATATGATAGATTGCATCCAAAAAGCATTAAGTTCATAACATTGCGGTCGCATGCGTTCATCGTATAGAAACAGTTAACTTTTGTATTTTTGTGCAGAATATGCGTTGACGCAAAGCGAAAAGTGCGATCACAAGAAAGCAACAGACGGGTGCAGCTTACCGCAAGGCTTTGCAGTGATTTGTGCTCGCAAAGATCTGCTCAAGAAGGAATTTCGCATAGAGCCGTTGCATGGTCGCATTTGGGTGAAAAGCACAATTAATCACGATGGGAAAGAAAGCTGATGACGGTCGAGTCCGAATTAAGTTGACAAGCTACTAACGATAACAAGTACACTCAGCTTTTCGGTGACAAATATTCGGTGCATCAGTCAGAGAATTAAAGCCATCCCATCTGTGCATTCATAAGAGAGAAGTCACCTTTCACCCTGAAGCTCTATAAATACCAATGGCAACCTTCAGCAAAGGAGTCAGACAGTTCAGATAGTTAGAGAATTCTTCTTTAGACAGATTAGCTTTGTTCTTAGGTTTTCTTTTATTTTAAGGTGGAAGCGAGAGAAACGAGATTGTGCCAGTAGATCATTCCGGTGAACTTGGAAGAGTGCCGGAAGCTTCAAGATCAGAGAGAGGGCCAGCTCATGCAGAAGCAGAAATATCTCTTGAACAGGATAGAGTTGACAATGTAAAAGCATTGGGAAGCAAGGGATTACTACTAGGCTCTCTATCCTTATCTTCCATTGTCATTTTACATTTAAACTCATCTATAGAAATCAAATTTACTTCTCTATATCTGTTCACTTTCTGTTTATTACACATGAGTAGCTAAATCTGTCGAATGGGTTCCGAAGCACTTAGCTAGTATAACTGGGAATCTTTATTTTATGCGATTATCTTGTATTATATATGCATTATTTATCCAGTAGGGATACTTGGGAGAGTAGTCTACGGACAGGATCTAGGCTTGGAAAAGCCAGGTTAGAATCTAGGCCCGGGAGAGTCAGATTAGAATGCATAATTAAGAGATAGGAGCTTAGGAACAAGCACTGTTTGCTATTAACGCATCGCATGCATCCTAGAGATAGATATGATTGTGTGCAGTCACATTGTCTTTGTGTGCATTTTGCATCATCGCATAGGAAAAGAGTAGAGACTTAGGAGTAAGCTCTATGGACATTGTTTCATTCAATACATGCGTCTTAGAACTAGGAGCACCACATTTGCATTGGAAAATGATCTACTGTCGCCTGAGTGTAGTATGATCGCATAGTTTGACGCATTCCCGGGAAACGCTAGCGAAAGACCTTCTCAACCCGTTCCTCCGTATACTCAGTGTATCTACCGCATAATCGAACTTTTCTCAAATCCACTGCATTTGTTTATTTTATTACCGCATACAACAACCCAAACAACTATTTAATTTATTTGGTTACCGCAAAGTCTTCTTAGAAATTATCACCGCACACCATAGTCACTGAATTCGACCCTGGACTTACCAGGAAACTCAACGGGGTTTATACTTGGATTCTGCTAAGAAAACTTGTTACTCAACGCATTTCCATCACTGCATCTCATTCCATAACTTCACCACATAAAATAATGCATCAAGTTTTCATCTCATTCAGCCTTCGTTGTGGCTCAATTGATCTAGTCTTCCCTTCTTCTAGCCTGATTTTGTGCATGCAGTAAGATGGGCTGATGCCACGATTGTCAGCCAGCGTTCATCCTATTGCCCGCATGTGCTTTTGCAGCATCTGCAAAAGAGAATATTTGTTAGGCTCGGGAAGGTTTGCTGAAATAATTACAGGTAAGGTGTTGTTTAATCCAAGAAAAGCATATTTAAGGTGGTTAGGTAACAGTTTTAGTTCTAGTTCTGATGGTTTTTTTAATGATGGACGCGTTGGCTTCGTCTGTCTCTCACTCAGACTTGTCGCTTCTTTTTCAGGCAACTCTATTTTGTCCAGTTGATATTCTTCATTATCCAGAACTTTAATGCGTTTAACACATTAAATTTCACTTCCAAATTGTCTACGCGCATGGTAAGTTCTCCGTTGTGCACGTCTATTAATCCTTTCCCAATGGCAAGAAAGAGTCATCCAAGAATGATTGGTACATCCCTGTTTGCTTCATAGTCTAGGATGATGAAATCCGTTGAGAATATGAATTTGTCAACTTTCACCAGAACATCCTCAACCTTTCCTTCAGGGTATGTGATCGTCCTATCAGCACGTTGAAGTTTTACAGAAGTGGGTTATGCTTTTTGGATGCAATCTAACATATTTTATCAATGCAAGCCTTCATTGTTTAATAACTTAGCACTGTAATAACGTGCATTTCTGCCCGTTATCAACTTCGTTTTGGCTTGCCCCCACAGGTGTCATGCGAGCATCAACCTATAGCTAAGTGCTTGTTCCAATTTTTAACTCATGCCAATTTGAGGTTTTCTTTTAGAGTATTGACAGAAGAGTTTGCATTTAACATCTTTATATTTTGTTTCCTTTCTTTTTGATGTACTCGATGAATGCGTCTTAACTCGAATTTCCCTCACCCCCAAATTTTGGAGATCAGCTAAATCCTCATTGCTAAAAGAGAAACAAAATTTCGAAAAGGCTTTGAGAATTTCGAAAGGAATTTTGATTTAGAGCTTCCATGCGTTAGAAAGAAAACATGTAGACTTTTTAGAAAAGTTCAGACTTTGTTGATTTTCCTAACGCCTACTCTGTACTTATAAATTTAATATTACTAAATCATTGAGGTAAAACAACACACAAGACGAGAAAAATAGCTAAAGAACAAAAAAGGTATGCTAAGGACAAACGCAAGGATGAAAAATGAAAGAAATTTCATTCATTTCATTGGATAACTCAGTAACAGAATAAAACAAACATAACAAACAAATACAAAAGATCAATAAATAAAACAAAGTAACCAACACCCCAAAATTTATTGTGCTAGTGCATCATCCCTGCGTTCTTCTGCAGGGTCTTCACCCATGAAGCGCAGAGGGTTCCTTAGGTGGGTAGGTAGCGGTGGCAAGGCAAACATTCCAACCAAGACCCGTTTAATATATTGCATTGTATAGACGAACTGGTCCTGCATTCTTTTTGTTTGCTGCGGCATATAATCCCTTAGAACCCTATTTTGCTGTTGAAGTGTTTCAATAGACACAACCAGTGGTTTGAGTTGATCGCTGATGAAAGTTTTTAACTCGTCAAGTTCAATGCGTGGTTGTGCCGGTGTTGGCTCTTCGGCTCTTTCAATTGGGTCTTCAAAATTTCCTATGTTGCTTGTCCCTAACCCAGATGGTTCAAAAATAATTGGAGGAGGTACAAAAGTTGGAGTTGGAGCTGGTAAAGGAGAAGGAAAGGGAATAGGGATTTCTTGATCTAAATTGGTAGTCTCGTGCTGCGTTGGATCAAGAATCCCTTCTTGCGGGGTCAAAAGTGAGTTTAGGAGAGGGATGTTTAAGTCTGGTCGTGCTTCTTCATCAGTAAACGCATGCTTCACTTCGTAATCTTCATTTTTTGAAGCCTCATCGCTGTATTCAATTACCTGGATGCGTCTTCTTTTGGGGGCGTGTTGAAAGGGTCGAAGTTTTACTGCCGCGTCCTTGCGAGGTAGGGCAGGCTGGTGTGGCGAACCGCGAAGCAGACGCTTGATTAACTTGATATCCATCAGACCATCGATTTCTTCATAATCATCCCCAGAGGGATGCCCCCGCGTCCACACAGCGTACAGATCAACCAAGGAAAGTAAAGTTGTCCTCGTGGTTTTGCTTTAATGGCTTTGATCTAGTCCATGATTATCCTCCCTACGTCTTGAGGAATGCGCTGCATGATGCAATAAGTGGCCAGGACGCGTTCTCTTGATACTGTTTCATCATGCAATATAGGCATGATACTTTTCTTAATCAAGTATAACCATAAGTTTGCGTATGGTTTCAGATTCCTGGAAGCTAAGATCATTACTCCACTTCTTGATGTTTGCCATGTGCTTCCAGGTTTGGCCACTAATCTTAACGCATCTTCTATCTGGCTTGAAGTTAGATGTTCCAAGATGCGATTTCCCTCTGCATCCAAGTTTCTTGCGATATTGAACACTTCATTAATTTTTTCGGTTGAGAAGCGCACCAAAAAACCATCAACGAACGCCGTATTTTTCTTCAAATCAAACTACAATAAAATTGGCGGGTAAGGTTGGGCCAAATCCTTGTGTGCCCAATGCATAGTTGACCCTAGTGCATTGTGTCCACAGTTTCGGTTATATATGACGACAATGGGTTAAGTTCGGGGAAGAAGCCCTTCTCGGTAAGGATGTCACTAAATTGGCGCTTCCTCCCATTGGTCTTTTTAGGTAACATGGAAGTTACCTTGCATTTGCCCGCCTCATGTGCTTTGGCTTCTTGAGCCAGCTCCCTTAATTCATTTTCCAATTCTTTTTGGAGGGCAGACTTCCTTCGCCTCTGTCGTGTAGGCTGGTACCCCTTCAATTCCTTTTCCAACACTCTCGACATTGAGCAACTCTCATGCATCGCTCCCTCAGGACCAGATGCAAACTGCTCTTCTTCATCCTCTAAAATTAATTTTCTTTTTCTCATCACTCTCTTTCCTTT
>NC_052353.1:33339464-33341064 GCF_009727055.1 Benincasa hispida
CTTGTCCCTGATTCAAACTTGCCAAAATTGCTCCAAAAACTTTTTGCTCGTATCTTCCAGCCAATTCTGCAAGTTCTACGCTATTTTGCTTTGACGTAGGACTATCAGAGTTGGGTCTGGGGGGGTATGATTGGTGGGTTACCGGATGGGGTATGCTGCGACCCGGGAGATGAAATGATAATGGTTGAAGGCGGCTGAAGGGGTTGGCTATCTCCTGCTGCTTCAATGGGGTAAATGGTGGCTAAGGGTTGGATGGATAAAGGGGGAAGTGGACGCACGGCGGGCAATGGTGTGGTGTGGAGATGGCGGGAATAAGGTCATGCGTCGCAACCACTAGTGTAATATTCGGAATAATTGGTGGTGGAGCGGGCTGCCGCCATGTTTGGTTGGAGTTTTGAGCTTAGGTTTGGCAGTGGTTTTGGGTTTTTGGTGGGTTTTAGAGGGTTTTGGATTTGTGGTGGTTTCGATGGGTTTCGACCGAGATGGTCGCTGGGATATGGAGGAAGGTTCGCCGTGCGAAGGCTTGGTCGGAAAGGGAATTTTTGAGGTTCGACGAGGGTTTGAAGGGGGTGAAATTGAAGTAGAAGAAGATGAAAAGGAACTTACCAGCGACCCGCCTCCGTAGCTCAGTGATTGGTTTTAGCTGTCAGATGCTGAAGACATTGTTGCTGAAGGGACTAGAATAATGGATTTGATCGAAGAAGCAGTGAAGCTTCGGGAGTAAGGGTTTTCGCGAAGTAGGGTTGAAGGAGGTGGAAGAAGAGAAAATTTCGAGAGTGGGCGTTTTATAGGCCTGTGAGAGAGGACGAGGTGACGTCAGGCGGCGCTTGACATCATCATTTATTATGCAGACAAAAGGACATCCCTAGGGTTTCTAGGCAATCGAGTGCTTTGTGTTTTCGAGATGCGTCCTTTCGGTTTGGGCCATGCGTTGGCTTAATTCCAACGCATTAGTTTTATTCCCATCCTAAGCTTCTTCTGGTTGTACACAATTTTTTTTATTTAAATTAAATAAATCTCTTAAATAAGAAAGCAATAACAATCATCAATCAACTTAAAACGTAATGCAAATACAAGCAACCAATCAGAGTAAATACAAACGCAGTCATAAAATACACAATACAAAGAAAAGGAAGGTAAAAGAAGCATCCATGGAATATGTGTCGATGAGAATGTAGGGAGGCTTTGAAGCAATCCTTAGTTGGCTTCACGTAATGCGAGGGATGACTTTTGTCGTTCTACTCCATCTTTAAAATAGGGCTTCACCCTTTGCCCATTTACCTTGTACGTATTTGTGCCATCCTCCCATGTCAACTTTACTGCTCCGGTGGGGAAAGATTGTTTTGATAATGAATGGTCCTGACCACCTTGACTTTAATTTTCTTGGGAACAAACGCAATTGTGAATTGAATAATAAAACTTTTTGGTCAACAAAAAACTCTTTCTTACTAATGCATTGGTCGTGCCAACGTTTGGTCTTCTCCTTGTAGAGCTTGTTGTTCTCGTATGCATTCAACCACCATTCCTCAAGCTCATTGAGCTGAAGCTTGCGTTGATCACCCGCGGCGTCCAAGTTTAAATTCAGCTTCTTTACTGCCCA
>NC_052353.1:33341087-33393583 GCF_009727055.1 Benincasa hispida
TCCGGTGGGGAAAGATTGTTTTGATAATGAATGGTCCTGACCACCTTGACTTTAATTTTCTTGGGAACAAACGCAATTGTGAATTGAATAATAAATTCAGCTTCTTTACTGCCCAGAAAGCTTTGTGCTCCAACTCTAGGGGTAAGTGACAAGCTTTTCCGAATAATAAGAAGTATGGAGACATACCTATGCGAGTCTTGTAGGCAGTCTTGTAGGCCCAGAGTGCTTCATCCAACCTCTGTGCCCAATCTTTCCGCGATGCGTTGATGACTTTTTCCAATATTGATTTTATTTCCCGATTCGATACCTCAGCTTGACCGTTGGTTTACAGGTGGTATGCGGTAGCGATCTTATGCCTGACATTATATTTGGCAAGCAATTTTGAAATGATGCGGTTAATGAAATGCATACCTTTGTCACTCACCAGGACTCTTGGTGTTCCAAAGTGTGTGAAAATGTTCCTGGTGAGAAACTTAGAAACAATCAACGCATCATTTCTTGCACAAACTACTACTTCCACCCACTTTGATATGTAATCTACTACCAGCAGGATATATTGTTGACCACAGGACAGGGGGAAAGGTCCCATAAAATCGATGCCCCAGACGTCAAATAATTCGACTTCAAGAATATTGTTCAGAGGCATTGCATCCCTTGATGAGATATTTCCTGTGTGTTGGCAAAGGTCGCAGTTGCGAGCATACTTCCTTGCGTCTTTGAAGAGGGTAGGCCAAAAGTATTCGCTTTGAAGAACCTTCGCAGCGGTTCTTTACCCTCCAAAATGCCTTCCGTAAGGAGAGTCATGACACTTAGCCAGAATGCGTTGTGTCTCTCCCTCCGGAACGCACCGACACATGATGGAATCGGGACCTTGTTTGTAGAGAAACGATTCATCCCAAAAATAGAATTTGCTATCGTGTACCAACCATTTCTTCTACTAAGAGTTGAAGTGCTCGGGGAATTATTTGGTAGTTAAGTAGTTAACTATGTCTTCGTACAAGGGTTCTCTGCCTTCAACTTTGAATAAGCTTTTATCAGGAAATACATCTTTGATTTCATCTTCTTGGTTTTGTATTTCCTGATTCTCTAATGTGGACAGGTGGTCAGCCACCTGATTTTCAGTCCCCCTTCTGTCCTGAATATCAATGTCGATTTCCTATAATAGCAGCACCCATCTAATTAATCTTGGTTTCGTGTCCTTCTTACTCATCAGGAACTTAATGGCTGAGTGGTCTATGTAGATGGTTGCTGACGCACCAACTAAGTAAGATCTAAACTTTTCGATGCCAAACACTATTGCCAGCAGTTCTTTCTCCATTGTTGTGTAATGTTCATGAGAGTCGTTCAGTATCTTCGACGCATAAGAGATGGGATGTATCAAATTCCCTTTTTTCTGCCCCAACATGGTGTCTACTGCAACATCACTTGCGTCGAACATTAGAATGAAACATTGCAACCAATCCGGTGCTATTAGTACCGGAGCTGTCGTCAATGCATACTTTAGTGTTTCAAATGCGTCGCGACAGTAATCATTGAATTTGTAGGGCTAGTTCGCTTCTAATAATGCGCTCAGAGGTCGCGCAATTTGAGAAAATCCTTTTACGAACCTTCGGTAGAAGCTAGAGTGTCCTAGAAAACTTTGTAGAGCTTTTACATTTGATGGTGGAGGAAGTTTAGTTATGACATCTACCTTGGCCTCATCAACTTCCAACCCGGCTTTAGATACCTTGTGGCCCAAAATAATGCCTTCAGTCACCATAAAGTGACATTTTTCCCAATTCAACACAAGTTTAGCTTTTACATTTGCTGGTGTGGCGAACCGCGAAGCAGTCACCATAAACAATGCCTCCAGGTTATCTAAGCATGATTGAAATGAATCTCCAAAAACTAAAAAATCATCCATAAAAAATTCAACGATCTTTTCCAAGAAGTCAGAGAAAATTGCCATCATGCACCTTTGGAATGTTCCAGGTGCGTTGCATAGTCCAAAGGGCATGTGTCTGAATGCGAACGTTCCAAAGGGGCAAGTGAATGTTGTCTTTTCCTGATCTTCTGGGTTAATTAAAATTTGGTTATAGCTAGAGTATCCATCTAGCTGGAAGATCTTCTAGCCAGTCTGTCAAGCATTTGGTCAATGAAGGGAAGAGGGAAGTGGTCCTTCTTGGTTGTCGCATTGAGTTTCCTATAGTCCATGTAGATGCGCCAGCCCGTGGCAGTCCTTGAAGGGATGAGCTCATTGTTACTATTTACTATCACTGTTATTTCTCCTTTGTTGGGGATGCATTGAACTGGGCTTACCCAGCTACTATCGAATATAGGGTAAATTACTCATGCGTCCAACCACTTTAAGATTTCTTTCTTGACTACTTCCTTCATTATGGTATTCAGCCTTCATTGAGGCTCAATTGATCCAGTCTTCCCTTCTTCTAGCCTGATTTTGTCCATGCAGTAAGATGGGCTGATGCCACGGATGTCAGCCAACGTCCATCTTATTGCCCACATGTGCTTTTGCAACATCTGCAAAAGAGAATATTCGTTAAACTTGGAAAGGTTTGCTGAAATAATTATAGGTAAGGTGTTGTTTGATCCAAGAAAAGCATATTTAAGGTGGTTAGGTAATGGTTTCAATTCTAGTTCTGATGGTTCTTCTAATGATGGACGCGTTGGCTTCGTCTGCCGCTCACTCAGACTTGGCAGCTCGAGTTCCTTTGTGTTTTCTTCCAACGCGAGGACCTCACAAACTTGGGTCACTTCTTCTTCAGGCAACTCTATTTTTTTCAGTTGACATTCTTCATTATCCGGGAACTTTAATGCGTTTAACACATTAACTTTTACTTCCTGATTGTCTACGCGCATGGTAAGTTCTCCCTTGTGCACGTCTATCAATACTTTCCCAGTGGCGAGAAAGGGTCATCTAAGAATGATTAGTACATCCATGTCTGCTTCATAGTCTAGGATGATGAAATCTGCTGAGAATATGATTTTGTCAACTTTCACCAAAACTTCCTCAACCTTTCCTTCAGGGTATGTGATTGTTCTATCAGCGAGTTGAAGTGTACAAAAGTGGGTTGTGCTTTACCAATTCCCAATTTCTTGAAGATTGAGAGTGGCATGAGGTTAATGCTTGCTCCCAGATCACACAATGCATGTCCTACATCCAACCCTCCAATTGAGCACGGGTCTGTGAAGCTTCCCGGGCCTTCTGTTTCTTAGGCAATCTGTTGCTGACTATCGCATTGCACTTCTGCATTAGCGTAATTACTTCCGTCTCGCTGATTCTTCTCTTCTTTGTCAAAATATCCTTAAAAAATTTGATGGACTTCGACATTTGTTCTAAGGCTTCTACAAGTGGAATATTAATGTGCAATTGCCTTAGGAATTCAAGAAAATGCTTAAATTAGGAATTCAAGCGCCTAGGAAATGGTGCGTTCAGCTGCACCATAGGTTCTCCCGTGTTAGACGTGCTTGGCTTCGAATGGCTTGTGGATTCAGGCGTCCGTTCTTCTTGATCTTCTAATGCCGTTGGGCGTGTGTTGAGCTTTTTTGAAGGATTGTTGGTTCTTGGGTTCATGGTTCTTTCTACAAGAGGTTTGCCACTTCGCAATGTCACCGCATGANTGAAGGATTGTTGGTTCTTGGGTTCATGGTTCTTTCTACAAGAGGTTTGCCACTTCGCAATGTCACCGCATGACATTGCTCTTTTCCGTTGTTATTTTTTGGGGTATTCTGTTGCGGGGCAAGACTCCTAGCTGCCGATTCTTCAACTCACTGGCAATCTGCCCCACCTATATCTCTAGATTTTTAATGGAAGACGCTTGGCTTTTTAGCAATGCGTCGTTCTGGGCGATATATTCCTTTAAGAGGTTTTCAAGCGAAGATGATGAACTCAACACATGACCTCCTCTATTAAAGGATTGTTGGTGCGGTTGCTGCGATGGCTGGAATCCAGGTGGCAGTCCTTGCCTTTGCTGTTGGTTTACCCCTGGTTCGTGTTGCTCCTGTTGATAACCTGCCCAAGAGAAATTTGGATGGTTCCTCCATCCAGAATTATAGGTGTTTGAGAATGGGTTATTTTTAATAAAGCATAGATTGCGGATTTTGTGGACAATCAGAGTAGGAATGGGGATCTCCATAGCCCACACAGCTAACCATGGGCTGTACAAATGTTTCTACTTGATTTACCTTTTGCGGGTTTGATGCGTTCCTCAGTGACATTTTGCAAAAGGTTTGTCATAGTAGCCATTTGTGCAGAGAGCGTGGCTATTGTGTTAGGGTCAATAGAATTCACATTCTGAGATCGCCTCTTCCTATTTGCTCTTGTGTCGTAAGTGTCATCCACCCATTCCATATTATGCTTGGCTATGAGGTCCAATATTTCCTTAGCTTCATTATAAGATTTGTCCATGATACCGCCAGCTGCAGCTGTGTCGGCTGCCATTTGAGATGCTCTGTTTAATTCGCCATAGAAGGTCTCCATCTGGATGGTTAACGGCAATCCGTGGTTGGGGAAATTCTTAACTAATCCTTTAAAGCGCTCCCATGCGGCACTCAAGGTTTCAAATTCTTCCTGCTCAAAGTTCATGATCTCTCTCCGCCTCCTTGCGTTTGTGGTGGGTGGGAAATATTTATGCATGAATTTCTCCACAACTTTTCCCAGATCGTGATCTCCCTAGGCTCCAAAGAACTTACCCATTGCTTTGCGTTGTCACACAGAGAATATGGGAATAAAGATAGCCTGATAGCTTCTGGAGTGTTCCCAGGAATCACAAACGTGTTGCTCATCTACAGGAAACGTTTCATGTGAGCATGAGGGTCTTCTCCCAGAGCACCCCCAAAATTTCCAGTTGTTTGGAGCATTTGTAACATCACAGATTTCATCCTCAAATCTTGTCCCATCTGGCATTGGATATATGATCCATGGTGAGAAATCATACAACATAGGAGACGCATACTCCCACATGGGACGCACACTATTATTTGCCATTATGATAGAATTTTGCGCAACGTGAGCTAGTTGTTGAGCTAAGTTATGATTCGCTTGTTCGTCTGCCATTTTTTGTTGCCTGGTTTGTTGTATGAGTAGTTGTTGCCTTAACCTACGGCGATGATTAGATCGATTTCTTTGTCGGAAGGTCCTTTCAACTTCGGGGTCGTATACAAGTTCAGGAGTGCTTTCCCTGCTCATAAACATTCACAAGCTTAGGCTTAGCTCGTAATACCACCTGTCTCTTATACACATCTAGATGTGTATAAGAGACAGGCCTTAACCTACGGCGATGATTAGATCGATTTCTTTGTCGGAAGGCCCTTTCAACTTCGGGGTCGTATACAAGTTCATGAGTGCTTCCCTTGCTCCTAAATGTTTACAAGCTTCGTCTTAGCTCGTAATACTCCCTCAGCTATAGTTTTCCTACAAAAGATACAAGCAAACTTTCTGGTTAGTTTTGTTGCTGAATCCCCGACAACGGCACCAAAAACTTGTTCGTTGATTTTCGTGATGCGAGCTTAGGAGTGTATTGTATAAAGTACTTGGAAAAATAAGTGTAAATGCGAATGATGCGTTAATGTGTTTATGATGTGTTAGTGACACGTTGATGCGTTAATGCTGTGTAATAGGACACATGGCACTCCTCTATAGGCGTTCAAGTTTTCCTGAATCAGATCTAAGTATAAAGCCAACTCAGGTTCCTGGTAAGTCCAAGGTCGAACTCAGGGATTCAGATTAAAGCTAATGCAGACCTTGCATTGTAACTGTTGTAGAAATATCCTAAGTGAATGTAGAAATGAGTTATTTACACTAAGTTGTTGTGTGCGTGCAAGAAGATACAAAAGGGTCAAGTAGAGAATAAGGGGTCGTGTGAAAATGGATGCAAGTGATATGCGTCAATCTAAGTTAGATGTACACGAACAAGAATATGATGCGAATGAGATGACTTGCTTATCTTGTTTATGCGTTAGTCTTCTATTCGACACTTCTCAATGCGAATGTCATACAATACCTATCTCTAGGATGTATGCGTCAGTCACAGGTTGCAATAAAACACCAGTGCGTCTATCTCTAGATATACCAAGTGTTTCTAACTTAATGCTGGCTTGCTTATTCTCTCGAATAATTTAAGTTAAAACTGCTTTTACCAAGTGATTTAGTTGGCTTAAGCGTTTAGAAATGGAATTTTGTATGAAGTTATAAATGCATCCAACATAAAACAAGAAATAAACAGTGGCGAAGTAAGATAGCTCAAATATGTGAATTTATAAAGAAATTGATTGTCTTTATAAAACCAACACTTAATCAAATGAGATGAAGAAAACGATAAGTAAGATGAAATGAAAGGAGCCAAGCCGCAGAGTACAATCTCTTGTCCTCTCTGGCTCAATTCTAATTCGTGTACAACCACTTGTGGAAGAATTGGAAGAAAGATCTCTCTCGAGCTCAGTTTTCTCCGCTCCTTGATCGACGGTGGTGGTGGTTCTTTTCCCTATCGTTCTTTTCGTCACCACAGCACAGCTCTAAGTCTCAAAATTTCAGAATTATGCAATAAGCTAAAAGATCCGTTCATCTGGTGGGATTTCTTCTATTTATAGGCATCGGACTTCCTCAACTTGATGATGGGCAGCATTAAATTCCATACTCTGGTAAGCCGCTTGACACTCAGATGCTTTTCAGATGCCGCCCGCTGCAGATGCTTATGATTGCAAGTGGTGATTTGACACAAAAAGCCTGAATCAATGAATCTTCCTTACGTTGAATCCCTCCGACGCATGCTCTATGCGTTAGACTTTTCCTGCGACACTTAGAATATTTGTTGAGAGCCTGCAATATCATGCGTTAGTGCCACAGTATTTTAGCAATAAACATTTTTTTGCATGAGTTTGATAATGTTCGAGTAATTTCATGCATTTTCTCTAAAAATAATGAGATTTTATCATTAAAAATCCTAATTGTTCCAACTTTTGAGCCACAATAACTTGTGTTTCTATAAGTTATCAATGAGTAATTCTTGTAATAACTAATTTTACAAGATATCGACCTATTTTAACTAATAAAACAGGATTGCTTAGATTCCGTTAACCCTAAGTGAGCATGCTTTTATCTTTGTTATAGATTTTAAAGTCTATATCTTTTTATAACACTTATAACATAGACAAAAAAAAAAAAAAAAAAAAAACCTATAACATGCATCTAACATGCTTTATTATAATAATTATATAAACATCAATTCCATAAATTAATACAACAACTTATATCGGAAAACATGGAATTCTAAACATGCATATGATACAATATAACACTTATAATATACTTGCAATGCATGCTACATGCTTATCCTATGGTGGGATTTTAAATCTACATGGCATACAACGTGCATAAAGCAAATAAAATATTGTATCCATACATTCACAATGCATAATTAAATAAACCACACTAAAATGGACCGATTTTGGTATCCTAAGCTAGCGAACAGCTACACTATTACAATAATAAACAACAAACAACCACGAACTGCCTCCGAACACTTTGAACTGACTCAAACTGCTTGAAAACCACTCAAATAGACCTTCAAAATAGCAAAACGTGGTTAAACCGACTGGAAACCACCTGAATCGGTCCAGCCAATCACTAAACCGGGTGAGCTAAGCGCAGATGCAAGTTGGCTAGAACTTCAAATGCTGATGCGGGCCGATGTGGGCTGTGCGCAAGACGACTTGGGCTTGGACATAGAGCTAGGAAGATGCGAATCGCTGATGTAGACAGAAATTCTGGGCTGGAAACATCGACTGAACACGGACTGAGCTGGGCCATGCATGGAGCTTGGACCGTCGATTGGTTCGGGTCTAAAGCAGGTCTTTAGGTCTGGACCAAGTCTTGGACAGCTACAAGCGTCAGGCGTCAACTATGCAGGTCAAACACTACTTTGGGTCGGGTCGCGAGTCGTGAATCGGGTCTGGGAGGTCCTTTCGGGTCTAGAAGCTAAAATCTCACTGAATTTGAAGCTATCCACTTTTCGAAATCGAGCAATTATAACCTTAGAGCAATTTTAATGACACTAGAAAAAAAGCAGATCCTTCACGACACGTTAAAGCTCATAAAACATCGGGCAATTACAATCATTATTACAACCCAAGAGAAAATTTGAATGCCAAAGTTAAAATCATCCATTTTAGTACACATTCATTCATCACATGAACAATTACCCACCAACACTAAAATAAACAATAATTGAATACTTTAAGCATGCTCTGATACCAATGGATGGAATGAGCACATGCGCATCGGAAGCAGTAAAGGATCTAAAGTACTTTAATCATGTTAATTTAATAAGAATAAGCATGCAAATTAACTTAAAACAAAAGGATAGAGAGGAAACCTTTGTAGTCTAAATTATTCTCCAAATCCGCTCCAATCTCCTCACGAATGGTTCGTAGACCACCACAAAAGTCTTCTTGACTATTCTCCAGCCTTAGAACGGAATAGTGAGATTCAGTGAGTGACCAATTTGAAGAGGAAAAGGTTAAGGATTTAAGAGAGAATTAGGGTTAGATTTTTCACAAAATTCTCATGGAAATCCACTTTGCCAAGAAGAATAAAAAATCATATAACACTTCCATATATAGGGAAAAAACATGCAAATCATGCACTTTTGAGTTGATGAGTGTTAGCTCTAAAAAAGAGCTAATATTTCTAGTTTAATTCGGGCTCGTTAGTGGATTTTATGTGTTTATTTCCCTATTTTTTAGGTACCGAGCAACCAAGATGTAGAATTAATCATTTGGTGTAGAACGGGGTTAATTTGAAGCAATTTGGAGTTAATTTGAATATCCAGACTTCAAAGAAGTTAAAAAGACAAAAATGCCATTGCGTTCCACCAAGTTTGAGGCAGCCATCGAGCACCATCGAGTACCATTGAGTAAGATGTTGTCGAGTAATCAAGAAAATGCTACCGAATGATCGAGGATCAAGTATCAAGCTATCGAGCATCGACTAGTGAATTTATGGCAGTGGACGCAGCATTGCAACGCTATTCCAAGTGTCGCGATGCTCCGAGGTTAAATTAATGCCAGCGTCCCAATGCATCTCAACGCTTACTCCAACGCTTGAAGGCAGAAGCATCAGTGTTACAACACTGTGAAGAATAATGGACATGGAATTGATCGCACACGTTACCCAATGTTGTAACGCTATTCCAGGCATTGTAACACTGCGATGAATCCTATAAATATATCTCCTCGGCCTTAGGTTAGAATATGCAGAATTTTGGAGGCCAAATTGATGGAGGCTGAAGTTAGACTTCTTTCTTCTTCCTTTTCCTTCAATTTTCAGTGTCTATAAGTTAGTTTTGCTTTTTGTCTTGGGTTGTAATCGATGGATTGGAGGTTCGTTCTTGATTTGTCTATGAATTGAGAGGTAATCTCTATCTAATTTCTTTGAGCAAGAGCCTTATGTTAATTTCTTGAAGGTTTTCTAATTAATTTAACTGTACTCTTGTGAATTCTTTGGATGGATTCGTTTTAATATCAATAAACTTTCGATGAATTTAATTTGTTGAAATTCTTTTAGGCAAAATCATTCTAGCTTGTGCATAATTGATTGATTAAGTTGCACGTATTAGGATCACATGTTAAGGATGTATACTTTTTCTACCAAATTCATGTATACCCTAGTATAATCCTTCCCAAATAAATCATGTTATAAGATGTGGCTGTTTGGTTTGCGGTATGTCTCAACAATTGAACATTTTCTTAATGCTTTTCAGTCTTAACTCGTATGTCGCTGAAAATGAAAGGTTTTAAACTGAATTAGGGCTAATTTAGATTTTGATCAAAATTGGCTAATTGGACTATTAGAATTTTTAATAGGTTGAGGGGTTGATAGATTCAGTATAATTAATTGATGCCTAATGAAAGAAATTTCATAGGAACTCTGTCTTGTTCTAGAAATTAGATAGACTCCTATCCTAGATTACATTTACCCTTTTATTTCAATTTCACATATCTTTTCCACATCAAAACCCTCCATTTATCGCTCTAGTTAGAAAAATTAACTTAATGAAACCAATCGCGCTTCTTTGTAGATCGACTTGAACTTACCACTGTTATTACATCTTTGTAGTAATAGGAATAGTTTAGTATTATAAATTTTCTTTTGACCAGACTCGAAGCTTATTAACGATGTAGGCATTCTCGAGCCCTATCAAAATGAAATCATTAAGCTTGGTTGAAAGAGTAATCCCAGCTCGCCACACTAACACATCGCATACCTCTCGGTGGTCAGCCTCATGCTTATATCTCTATAATGCATGGTCGCATTGAGCATAAGATCATTCCTATCTCTAGGAACACTGCTTACTTTGCTTACTGTATTCCACTACTTACCCTCTTGGGCAGTTAATTATAGCTACTCAGCTTATAGACAAGCATTTCAATAGCCTCACACCAAGCAAAGGGGATTAACTCACTATACTCATGCAACGTACACCTCTCGGTGGTTTGCTACATGCGTCATATCTCTAGGCCGCATGATTGAGTATGTAATAACTCTTGCAATCAACACTTAACTAAACGATGAACGTAAACAATGATAAAGAAGAAAAAGATGATGATGATGGTTCTGAAGGAACTAAAGAAATGCATTGATTACAAAATGTATTAATATCTTAAGCCAAAATGTAATACAATATAGAGATAAGAAGAGAGATGGAGGGCTAGATGTAGGCAATCTCTTGCATCCATCAGATGTACATCAAGGCTGCCGGTAGTGCCATGGATGGGTGGTGGAGAAGTCTATCTCTGGTGAAGCTCTGGCCATCACTTGGAAAGGGTTGTGGAAGTGAAGAACTCTCCAAGAATGTCTTGCTCACGCTCTCATCTGTGATCACAAGAATTTTCCCAAGGCAAAGACTTGGATGGATTGAAGTTGGGTTCTAAGGCTCTATTTATAGAGCTCAAACGCCAACAAAATTGGTAGTCCCGCTCTGAATCACTGTCACTTCTGACGCGGTAGGTGAAACATCAGCATCATCTTATCTTTTTTATACTCCCAAGGTATGCGTTCATGATCATTTCTTCTGAAGTATCAACGCATTCTACCCACCTTGTGATCAATCTTTTATCACGGTTATCACTCTGTAGCTGCAGCATTCCATGCAACAAACTAATCTTCATGAAGATTAACGCATGTGATCAACTTCAACTTTGCGAAGGTCTGGGATCAACGTATGCAATCGATTCCTACAATAAGTACAAAATAGACATTTTGACGCAGAATAACGCATGATATAGAGTTAGCTAGGATTTTCAGTGTTGGTCGACGCAAGCTCACTTTTCCATATGAATTCTTAGCATTATCAACACATATTTTGCTCTTCAATTCTCATAATTCTAAGTAAAAGGCTACAATAACTTGTATTTCTACAAGCTATCATCTTCCTAAATACTTGTTCGGCTTTATCACATTTTTCTTTTTAATGATTTATTTTTCATTTAAAACTCAAGATTTGATCATGAGCCTAAAATGTAACCTACTAAAATCAAGACTATTTTATCAATGAGAATTTTAATTTCCATGTTCATATTAAAAAATGAAATTATTCAACAACATTGCGTGAAATTGAATATGATTATTGTTGTTGATTAAAAAAAGTTGAACATATTTGATAAAAATGCAAACAAATTTTTATAGCTTCATTTGGTAGGATTGAATATATTTGATAAAAATGCAAACAAACTTTTTTATTGATAAACTATTAGTAAAGTAATGGCTACGAATAACGTAAAAGTAAACAAACATAAAAGTCGGTAGATAACGATTTAAACTTATTTGTTAAAGAAGTAGAAAAGAGGGAAAAGAAAAAAATATGCATTTTTTACTTCAAACTTTCAATTTCATCCAATTGCATTCTAAATTTAGATAAAAGTTTCAATCTTAACGTTAAACATTAAAAAGTATTGCAAGCTACTATTACTACTATTATTAAGCTATATCATACAATTTTGCATGCATTTAAAATTCCATGATAAGTATATTCTTGTTTAGATTAAAAGTACATTAGTTTGAACTAAAATTAAATTTGCATAAATTTGAAAAACCACTCGGGAATAAATGTTTCAATAGCCAATTAGCATACTTTCGGATAATCCATGAGTCTGATTTAAGTTATCGTGAAAGCACGCGAATCGATAGAAGATGTTTTTCCATTTTATGTACTTTACTAAGGATAACTAGCGGATTGGTGGGAACAGAAGTTGAAGATGTTGAGGAGATGGTCACCATGTTCCTGCATATCTTAGCCCATTATGTTAAGAACAGAGTAGTTCGTAAACAGTTCATTAGGTCAGATGAAACAGTTTCTAGGCATTTCAACTCTGTTCTCAACGTCGTTTTACGACTACATAAAGTATTGTTGAAAAAACCTTTGCCAATCACAACCTCCTGTACAGATCAGAGATGGAGATGGTTTGAGGTATAGGGAAACTAAACAAATGTTGGTGTGTTGTCCATATCTAGTTTAGATAACTTATGTATATGAATATTTCATATGTTGTGTTCGTATAGGATTGTCTAGGTGCATTAGATGGTACGTATATAAAGGTTAACGTGAGTGCCACTGATCGACCAAGGTACAGGACGAGGAAGGGTGAAATCACCACGAATGTTCTTGGTGTTTATGACACAAATGGCAATTTCATTTTTGTCTTACCTGGGTAGGAAGGTTCTGCAGCTGATTCTCGTGTGCTTAGAGATGCAATATCATGACCTAACGAATTGAAGGTTTTGGAGGGTAACAATTTACATGCACAACTTCTTGTCGTACATTGTAATACTCAACGATTATGATTTCATACAATTGGACATTGTATAGGGTATTATTATCTATGTGATGTTGGGTATCCAAATGCAGAGGGCTTCTTTGCACCATATAGAGGAGAACGATATCATCTTTCAGAATGGCATAGAGGAGGGAATGCACCAACAACTGCAAGAGAATTTTTTAACATGAAACACTTTTCTGCGAGGAATGTCATTGAGAGGGCATTCCGACTGTTGAAAGAGAGATGGGTAATACTCCGTGGAAAGTCATACTACACCATGCAAGTCCAAACTCGGACGATCACGACGTGTTGCCTTCTTCATAATCTTATCAATAAGGAGATGAATACTTTCGAAATGCTCAAGGATCTAGACGAGGTGGATTCACATTCTATTCTACTACAATTGGGGGGGAGGGTGGGGGGGGGGGCGAATCAATTATATTAGAGTTCAAACAAATGGACACAATGGAGAAGATGACTGACACATATATATGTTTATGTTTTCTGACTGGGAGTTATGTAACATATCAGTAGCTTTCATGCTTAGTTTGTGATCTTTATACATGTATTTTTTTTAATTTCATGTATGCGATTATGGAAAGTCAATTTCTAAATTTCTTAAATATAATTAGATTAACAACCTTATACATTGTAAAATAACACATCACATGACAATTTTTCTTTCTTTACTTACTTATTATACTACGGTGTACATGTAGTAGGATGGCATGTTCTTCCTAGAGCTCCAAAGCACATATTGGACGAGGGAGGAAGAGTCGAAGTTGGTGGAATGTTTGGTCATTTTGGTTGAATCTGGTGGATGGAGATCAGACAACGGGACCTTTCGCCTTGGGTATTGGGCACAGTTACAACGTATGATGGCTGATAAGATACCTGACTGTAGAATACAAGGGACCCCCACCATAGATTATAGGGTAAGGAGTCTTAAAAGAACATACCAAGCTATAGCGAAATGCGAGGACCAACATGCAGTGGCTTCGGTTGGAATGAAGAATTCCAATGCATCACTTCGGAGAAAGAGATGTTCGATGGTTGGGTGAAGGTAAAATTTCATAAACATTTTTTTCCATTCATTATCACTCATTATATTGACCAGCCATACTCTCCATGTAGAGCTATACTATAGCAAAAGAGCTCATAAACAAGTCATTCCCATATTTTGATGACTTTCCTATGCCTTCGACAAGGACCGGGCAACTAGAGAAGGGGCAGAGACACCTGCCTCAAATGTGTCAGAGCGTATGCATGAAGGTGCTCCAACTGGCGATTCACAAGAACATGACTTGTCAAAAGATGAGTTTGATGGAATCCCGACTGCTCTTGGTTTCAAAGGAGGAAATTCATCAAAGGGTAGTAAGAGAAAACGTTATGGATATCAGTCTGGGTTGGTTGAGGTTTTTAAGAATGCAATGGACTTTGCAAATGACCAACTGAAGTCCATTGCTGAATGGCCGAAAGAGCAGTGTGTAACAAAGGTTGAGCTATATGCCAAGGTTGTGAATGAACTTAACGATATTCAAGAACTGCAAACCCGATAGAACGTGAAGTTTAAGAATATCATATTCCACTAGGGTTGGTAGAATTCCTCATGGGGCCCCGCCCCGATCGGGGTGGGGAATCCCCGGTTACCGGGGATGAGGTCAAATCGGGAAAATTTTTTGGGGCCTCGTCCGGGGATGGGGACGTTATCCCCGTCCCGATTTGATATATTTATATTTTTATCATTTTATAAATATATATTTATAATATATAGAATAACTTATTTTTATGTGTGTTTATAATGTATAGACTTATAGTTTTGTGGAGCACAATATTAAATATCTAAATGGGGAATCCCCGCGGGGAATTAGTGAGGGATTACTTGCGGGGAATTAGTAGAGGAATCCCCACGGAGAAATGGGGAATGGGGCCCCGTGAGGACCCTGTTTCCCCGACAGGGAATCCCCGCCCCCGTCCCCGCCTTCAAATGGCGAGACGGAGGCAAGGATGGGGGGAGAATTTCCCCCATGGGGCCAGGGGCGGGGAGCCCCTCCCCCCCCCCCCCCCCTCCGGCCTCCTCGACCCTGTTGCCACCCACTAATTCCGCAATATGCTTATAATATGGAGAGTTTTTTTTGTCTGTTCCAGCAGATATGAAATTGGAGTATTGCGAGCTTCTTCTTCGAGACAACGTCTGACCAACTATTCTCATCACCTACTTTTCCATGTTAATTTAGACATATCAAATTATGGCTTGTACTTTATAATATTTTTTATGTTTCACTACCGTACTATTTCATGGACATGAATGTGATTTGGTTTTCTTTTTTTGCTGTTTGTGAAATTTCTCTATCTTTACATACATCAATGTGTTGGATACTGATTAATATCCTTTGAAGTGAATGGAATTGTATTTGCTGCATGCTCACAAAGTTTGATACGTCAAATAAGGTTAGAAATGGTGGAATGAGGATAATGCAACGTTCAACACATTTTATACAAATTGGTGGAACAAACAATTTTATTTAGGTTCGTGAAAATATGATATTTCATTTAATTTTTTTTCCCTTTTATATATAGATTAGAAGAATCAATTGTGATATATAATAAGACAACATGCATTTAGTTTACGTACTGTTATAACCAGTTATTATAATAATTTGCATTCCAAACACAGATTATTGTAACCCGACTATAATGACCTACACAAACACATACTATTTTACCACAGACTAAAACCTGCACACTAAATACAAACTACTATACCACAAACTATAATAACACAGACTAAAATAATCTGCACTCCAAACTATTATAATATAGACTAAAATAATTTACACACAAAATACAGACTATTATAACCCACAGACTATAAATATTGATTATTATAATCTACTCAACGCCCTAAATGCCCCCTAAGTTGTCAATAGTTTTACTATGGCATAACATGAGTTAAAATAACCTTTACTCCCTCTTATTTTAACACATGTCCCAAATGTTAAATGAACTATCATAGCTCATTGAACCTACTCCAAATTGGAGCACCAAACACGCTTTAATATTTAGAAAAACTTATATACCAACTTTTGTGGTTAGACTAAACAAAACAAGGAACATGCCAAACAATATCCAATATACACCCTTTTGCCAAACGGTAGAACTTAGGTTAAAATATAATTTGTCTATTTTTTTTTTCTTTTTTCTTTTGAACAACATTTTAGTCTATATATTTTGAAATTTGTTAAAATATCATCTTAAATATCTACTTCGAATTTTGTTCAATTTTAGTCCTTGTACTCTCAAATGTTTTAATCCCTATACTTTCGATCTTAAATTTAGTTCATATTGTTTGTTTGATTTTTCAAAAACTTTTAGTAATTTATTAGCAATTTCCCTCTAAATTTTAAAAACATATTCACATATCATATTTCCTTACATGAAAATTACTATTATTATTTAGTCAATGCAATAAAAATAAATTTTGAAGGACTAAATTTAAGATCTATTAAAAGTAGGACTAAAATAAGACATTTAAAAATATAGACTAAAATTGAACCAATCTCACAGTACACAAACCAAAATGACATTTTTTCTGAAATTTAGCTTTCAATTCAAGACACCACAGATTTCCCATAATAGCATCTCAATCTTCTATCTACCTTTTGTCTCATTGAAAGTGCCTTTGTTCTTATTTTTATTTTTGTACACAGGATTTGGCTTAACCAACTTTACAACAGAGAGATTCCGACGGCTTCAACCCAGCTTCAATCATCTCTTTAAGTAAATGTTTTGCCTCGGTCGACTTCCCTTCGTTGCAGAGGACTGCAATGGTGAAACTGTAACTAGCCACACTTGGAGTTACTCCTTTTTTAACCATCTCTTCAAGAAACTTTAAGGCCTTGTAAGAGTTGCACTCTTTGCAGTATCCATTTATCATTGTGTTATAGATAACATCATTAGGCTCCAAATGCATCTCTACCATTGATTTGTACAGTTTTGATGCCTCTACCATATTACCTTTCATACATAAACCATGGATTAGGACACCATATGTATGCTGATCAGGGACTGAACCAATTTTCTTCATGAGACGAAACATCTCATAGGCTTTCTCTACATCATCGGATCGGACAAACGCATGCATCAGAATTGTATATGTCACTTTAGAGGGAGAAATGCCTCTATCCTCCATCTCTCTCACTAACTCCGAAACCACAGACGAATTTCCTACTTTAGAGAAACCCGCAATTAAAATATTGTAGGTCACAGAAGTTGGAGACTGACCAATCAACTTCATCTTATCAAAGTAACTTAAGGCTTTGTCCAACTTTCCAGTGTTACACAACCCATCTATCAACAAATTAAATGTTCTAGTAGTTGGATTTATATGAGCTTGTTTCATTTGTTCTAACAGCCATTCAGCTTTCGAAACTTGTCTCTTACGACATAACCCACCAATTAGAATATTGTATGTGATTACATTACATGACACCCCTCTTGTAGACATTTCATCAAACAACTTAAATGCAAGGCTCAACTTCCCATCCCTACAATATTCATTAATAAGACTGTTGTAAGTATATAAAGTGGGTAACACCCCAACAAGCTTCATCTTCTCATAAAGCTCAAAACCATCTTTCTGATATCCTTTCTTGAAAAATCCATTAATCATGACAGTATAAGTATAATGATTAGCAACCAAACCAAGGTCATCCATCCTAGAAAACAATACTTTAGCTTGTTCAATGTCACCATTTTTACAACAAGCATCAATCAAGATAGTGTATATAACAACATTAGCAGACAAGCCCATCCTTTCCATTTGAGCCAAAAGATCAAAACCTTTGCTTATATTTCCATTTTCGCAAAAGGCTTTAATCGTAATCCCAAAACTATACACATCAAACTGAGTCCTCTCCAAAAATTCAGAGAAAAACCACCAAGTTCTATGCAAATTGCCTGATTTAGCAAGTTGACCCAACACATTATTGAAAGAGGATGAACTGGGACAATACCCTTTAAGGACCATTAGTTTAAAATTGTGAAGGGATTGTTCTAATGGTTGAGATTGAAGAGAAGCATTGATAATTGCATAATGAGAAAATCCACAGGCCGAATCATAATTAAGATTTGGTTGTGTTGAATAGGTTAAAATGGAAGAATTAGTGAAGAAAGACGAGGTGATCCTATTAGGAAGAAATGGGTTTACGAAGCCAATGGATTTGGACACCATAAATACAAGACTAAATCAAAATAACTTATAAAGAGAAGAAAAGAATAAGAAATTGACCTCCAGAACTTCCCGAATCTTAAACAATGTTGTCAAAATCATCAACCAGAGGAATCAGAGACTCTTCAATAACAATGACGATGAAGTTGAATTGGAAACTGGAAGTGCTGATTTCTGGAAATTTGAGAGCACCGTGGCTTATTACGATCAAGAATGAAGTAAAAGCACATTTAGCTGCAGCTAATTTTGTAGGAAACACTTCTGAAATGATGCCCTAGAAGTGAAATTTGAGAGAATTTTTCCAATTGCTTCACAATTTTTTGTTTTGATATATCCAGTTGCATCCATCCCGTTCTGTTGTTATCACGTATATGGGGAATGTGAGAGAGTTTTATTGATTTATTGATTGAGATTTTCGAAAATAGAAAAATACGAAAATTATTTATATAAAATAGTAAAATTTAATCTTTTATCTTATAAAAACTGATAGAAGTTGAAACGTATAGAAGTCTATTATTATACTATGTGATAGACGTTGATAGAAACTTATCACTGTCTATCATTTTTTTTTATTATTTTGTAAATAATTTGATATTTTTTTTTATCATTGAAAATTTTCTTTTATTTTTAAAATTAAAAAAATACCTTTTTGGTCCCTGAATTTTTAAGAATAGGATGTCTTTGATCCTTCAAATGGAACATTTTAGTCTTTAAGTTTTCAAAAATAGGTTTAAAAGATCCTTCAATTAATAAATCTATTGAATTTAGACATAAAATTAATTAAAATTATGACATGTCAAGATGATTTGAGAAAAAAATATTTTTTTAATACTTTTCACTTCTCTCTCTTCTCTATCTCCTCTTTCTTCTTGTCCTCCCTTCTCCATGTCTCTTTTTCTTTGACATTTTTTCAATTTGAAGATGAGATGCAATTTATTCACTTTTCTCTTCTTTCTCTCATCTACTAGTAAACTTCTAACTTCTTTTTCCTTTTCACTTATACATTCAAATTATTATATCCAAAAATTTCTAAAATTCAAATGGAGGTTAATCCAATTTGTTTGAATATGGAGTAAAGAGATGAGAATAAAATAAGAGTTTAAGAAAAGGAAAAAAAAAAACCTAAAGTTTTAGAGACTATGATGCTACATCTTACCATAATGAGGGAGGTAGCAAGGGCTATGAAATCAACTCTGAAGTTTTAGAGACTGTATAAGAAATAGATGAAATCATTGCACACATCCATGTCCAAGAAAATGAAATTGGTCAAGAAGATGAAATTGGTTCCAATCATTCAAGCTTTTGCTTTGTCTAACGACACCAGTTAGTAGAAAAGCAAAGAAGATGGTAAAAGAAATTATTGGAAGGGACAATTGCAAATATAGACATTAGACCAAAAGTATTAACAGATATAATATAATGTAAAAAAAACTGCAAATATAGACAAATTTAAATTATTGGTGGAAGACAATTCATTTAATCATGTGATCAGAGTGGCAATAGGCAAAACCCCGAGTGTACACAACATCCAAGTACAAATTGAAGTATACAAGACCTGGATTTATGCAAGTGGTGTAGTAAGGAAGGAAAGCGAAGGTATTGTATCACAAATTGAAAAATGATACAAGAATCGTGCTTATTTTAGATGATTTATTGGGGAGGAAACTTGATATTGTAGATGTTGGAATTCCTTGTAGATCAACTCTAGAGACGGATGCAAGTTGCTTATGACAAGTTGTAGGCGAAGTGTATTGACCGATAATATGAATGTCGACAAGCTTTTTCACATGAACACTCTAGATGAAGATGAATCTTGAAAACGAGCAAATTTCTAATCTGATGGACAAAAATAGACATCGAGATGGAGAAGAGAGGAGAGGGGAGAGAAGAGATAGAAGTGGGAAATATTAAAAAAATATTTTTTTCCAAGTCATCTTGCCACATCATATTTTTAATTAATTTTGTAATTAAATTCAATAGATTTATTAGATGATGTACCTTTTAAACCTAATTTTGAAAACTTAGGGACTAAAATGAGTTGGGAAATACCTTCCACTTCTATGCAAGAATAAGCAAAAAAAAAAAAATAATAATAATAACAGAGATATTAAAAGAGTAAAAATTTGTTATAATCACACAGAATAATTCTTCTCTCTGGATCCCAACACTCTTTCAAAGCTTTTATACTACTCACACTCTTTTTCCACTTTCAAACTAGAGAATACATAAAAGGGAATTTAACTAGAGTTACCACACTTAAGCTTAAAGTGTTTCTAACTAAGACGACTTGAAATTAGAGGTATAGGCTCCTTTTATAGGCTTGGAGTCCATCCTCATTCTTCAATTTAACCAATGTGGGAAAAACTGCATTTCTAATATTTTGCCAAAAACCTAACAAATTCCACCACACACCTTGCATAACCGCCAAGTCAATGCTTGTGTGCAAACTTATGGAACCGTTAACATCACATCCTCTATCATGGTAAAACAAACATACCACAAAGATGAATTATATCTTCTTTAGAGGAAGTCACCATCTCCCCTAACAAGAAAGACATCGTCAGCATTCGGTCCATGGCCCTCTAACAAACCTACTCTATCTTTTATGTGCTCAGACTTTCCGCATTCCCAACAACCTATCTTCTTTGAACCTCTACTGGAATCACTCTTGGACTGCACTAGAACATTATCATTGCTCCTGCACTTGTGTAGCCCAACTTGTATCAGCACAATTTTTATTTGCACTTGCCACAAGCCAAGGTCTATTCTTTCATCAAGTTTCTTCATATCAAACTTTAGTGAACTCATAAAGTTTGACATATCTGCTTCTCTTCCTAGAAAAATAGCAAATATTGAACAGTTCACACTATTCACAAATACCACAACCTGTTTCAAGAATTCTTTGCTTATGTGCAAGTCAAACAATGTTGCAACCACACAACATACTTAGAAATTCAAGAAACTATAAACATGGTGCTCTGATGCCACTTAACCATGACTCATCAGAAAGAAATCTACTATGTGAAAAATTATTACAATCACATAGAATAATTCTCTCGTGATCCCAATTACAAGGGAACTCTATTAAAGCTTTTATACTACTCACACCCTTTTCCCACTCTCAAACTAGAGAATACATAAAGGGGCTTTAACTAGAGTTATCATATTTATGCTTAAAGTGTTTCTAATTGGGACGACATAAAACTAGAGGCATATGTTCCTTTTATAGGCTTGGAGCCCATCCTCATTCTTCAATTTAACAAACTCGCTAACTAAGCATCAACAACAACAACAGTGCACATCCTCCTAATAAATAGCCAAAATAAGAACTGCCTTATAACAGAATATAAAAAAGTTAACAAACTCGCTAACTAAGCATCAACAACAACAACAGTGCACATCCTCCTAATAAATAGCCAAAATAAGAACTGCCTTATAACAGAATATAAAAAAGTTAACAAACTCGCTAACTAAGCATCAACTAATTACATATTAATATTCCCCCCTCAATTTGGAGTGTGAATATCAAGGACACCTGATTTGCCTGAAAAGGAGAAAAATGAAACAGAAGCTAGTGCTTTAGTGAAAATATCAGTCAATTCTAAATTTGAATGAATAGGAAATAACTTGAAAATTTGACAGCAAGCTTTTCTTGAACAAAATGACAGTCAATCTCTATATGTTTAGTTTGCTCATGAAAGGTTGGATTTGATGCTATGGAAGAAAAGTGTAGGAAGAGCACACTTAAGATGCAAATCTTCAAGGAATTAATTGATCCAAACCAATTCACTACTCAAAGTTGCAAGCACACAATATTTGGCTTCACCTGATGAACGCGAAACAATAGCTTGTTTATTAGATTTTCAAGAAATCAAGATTCACCCATGAACATACAAAAGCTTGCGACAGATTTTCTAGTATCAACAAATGCTCCCCAATCGCATCAACAAAGGCATTAAGCTTGTGACAAATTCCTATGCTGGGTAATAGACCGTTTGAAGAGATTGATTCAAGCAATGAACAGAAAATGATATACCAGGTTGAGAAATTTGGAGATATAATAATCTTCCATTTAATGTTTGAAAGACGAAGATTAGGAACCATAGGCAAATGAATAGAATTTGCATCAAGAAAGTTAATATCTTCTAAGATTTGCAAACAGTATCTCCTCTATGTAAGGTGCAATCTTTACATGGATCAAGAAATTTCTAATCCAAGAAAATATTTTGTTTGGCCCAAGTCTCTGAGTAAAAAGTGTGACTTTAATATCTCTTTCACTGCACCAATTTCAAAATTGCAAGGTAAGCAAGATATCATCGACATATAATAACAACACCACAAAAGTATTTCCAATTCCTCGTGTAAACAATGTGTTAGGATTTTGGCAATATTGAAATTTACGAATCTCGCATCGGTTAAATTGAAGAATGGGAAACGGCCTCAAACCTATAAAGGAGTCAATGTCTTTGGTTTTTAGTCGTCTTAGTTAGAAATACTTTAATTTTAATATGCTAACTCTAATTATATTCCTTTTATATTCTCTAGTTTGAGAGTGGGAAAAATGCGAGTAGTCAAAAGTTTTGAGAGATAGAGCTATTGTAACTAGGGTCGAGAGAGGGGATCATTCTATGTGATTATAGTAATTTTTCACATAGTGAATTTTTCTGGTCCATGGTTTTTTTTTAGTTGAAAGTTTTCCATGTAAATTCTCGTGTTCTCAGTTTTATTACTTTCTTTTAGTTTCTCTTGTTATAGAAGTGGGAGGTTTTTTCCAACAAGTAGTGCAAAGAATTAGGTTTGTAGTTTCTTGAATTTCTAAGTATGCTCTGTGGTTGCAGTATTGTCTAGCCTTCCACATTAGAAAAGAATTCTTGAAATGGGCTGCAACATTTGTGAATAGTGTGAGTTATTCACTATTTGTTGTTTTGCTAAGAAGAGAAGTAGATATCTCAAGCTTTATGTGAAGGAAATTGAATCCCGGCAAAAGCGTGTGATTAGTTTCTTTTATTTCTTGAGTGAATTAAAAATAAAAATAATTAAGAATGGGTTAAGCATCATATCTTTTCTGATCTACAATTATAGCAAAAACTTCTCCTCAAACAGGTAGTCTTTTCCTTGAAGCTTCCTCTTTCCGCGAGATCTTCCTTGCTATGACTGTAGCAAGGATCCTGTTTGTGGGAACCACTCTTGACAGATGAGAGGGAATAGAGAATAGGGAAGAAGAATTTTTAGAGAATCCTTCTCTAAAATTTTGGAGAATTTTCTTAAAGGAAAAATGTTTGCAGAATGGTTGTAGAGAGTCGAGTGTATTCCACAAGGGTTACCTAGGGTTCTATTTGTAGAAATCTACAGGGTTAATCCTAATCCTATTAGGACAACCCACCCACAGAGATTTTAAATTAAATGCTTAATAATATCCAATATTAATAAATAGTTACCCAATTAACATCTCATATTACAAGGTTTAAATATTTAAATCATATTTAAATATTTATTCTCATTCAAATCAAATAATTAATTATTTGAATCATATTCAAATAAACTAATTCTCCCATTATCTATTTAATTCGAATCTTATTCAAATCAAATAATCAATTATTTGAATTATATTCAAATAAATTAATTCTCCCATTATTTATTTAATTCAAATCTTATTCAAATTAAATAATTTGAATCTCATTTAAATAAACTTTATAATAAAACATGCATTTAATTGTATCCAATACAATTAATATTTTTCCTCACAAATTTGTACATTTCAAAATTTCTTTCAACATATTTGATCTTTGTTAGTTCTGTTGCGGGTGATGCCCTAAAGTCTCGTGTCCTATAGTTTGTAAACTGTACGAATGCTTGTGTTGTATAATATATGATATTTACTTCACATCTTATTTTTTGCTCAGTTATATGTTTTATTTGCTTTACCACAAACCAATAAACATAAAATCTCTGGTTATCTGTATGTAACTGAAGCATGTGACATACAAGTAGATCATGTCTTGAGTGATAACCAAAATGGTCTGTAGTATATGGATATAGGAGGGAAACCTTATCCTGGCAACGTACGGATGCGACCTGCTTTGTGGAATGGTCACAAGTGTTGTGACTTATCACAGATGGTCTGATCATGATCATTCTTATAGGGGACATGCGAGCGGAGGCATCCTATACAAAGAGTTTGTATAAGACCTGACCACGAAGTGTTAACATCTCGTTATATAACACCGTTCATGACAGAGACTTCACTTCACTAGGATGACCATAGGTAACATGACCCCAATCCTGAGTGAGTTGGGAACTCCAGCCATTGAGGGTAGTCCTTTGATTTGTATAGGTGCGATTGGCCAGGTCGTCGATTCAAACTTACCAATTTAGGGATTCGTCTGATTTGGGAGCTGGGAACTCAGCTACACAAGATGGAATTCATTCTTTCCCCGAGGCAGGGGTAAGTAGATAGATAACTCCCTTAAGGGTTGATTTCAGAGCTTGAACGATGTGGCGCTACACACCTTCTTTTGGTCCGAGAGGCATTCACACATAGTTGGACTATGTTGTATTGTTCATTAGAGGCCTCAGTGGTACTTAAGGAGTGAGATATAACTATAGGGGCAAAACGGTAAATTAGCCCAGTTGTACTTACAAACATCTATGAAGGGTCATCGTACTCATGATTGGTTATATCCGATGGACACAAAAATATATCTCTGGTAAAAAGAGTTCAGCTGTTGATCTTTAGTGGAATGTCTGGCAGTTAACGGATGGTGGATCTCGTGGCTAAAGAGTTTAGTCAACTATTCACGTACTGTTGAAGTTTCGAGCCACAGGTCCATTAGGTTCCCTAGGTAACTTGGATAAAGTTGAGAATCATTTTTTGGATTAGTTTGAAATGTTCAAATTGACAAGAGGGAGTTCAATTATATATGATATAATTGGATTGGTTAATTATATATGATATAATTGACTAAATGTATGAGATACATTATTTTGGAGGAAATTAGATATAAATATGATTTATATCAAGTGAAGGAAAAATTATTATAGTAGATATGTGATATCAAACTATAGGGTAAGAATATAATAGGATTATATTAATTAATTATTAAATTGGTTAATTATATGATAATTGGCTAAAATCTTCTCTCAGTCGTGCGTTAGTGAGAGAATCCAAAGTCGATTATTGTAACCGAAGAATAAAATAAAAATTTGTTTCATTTTGCAAAATGTTCGAAAATTCGCAATCGGTGTGGAAATGTAAACGATCGCCTAGTTTGAGAGCCTATACGATAGTTGCTCATCGTCTAAACCATCGCACACCAGCGCCTAAACGATCGCACGCCTGTTTCTAAACGATCGTTTAGCTTTCCTAAACGATCGCATAGCGTGCCACATTTTCTAAACGATCGTCTACCTTTATTAAATGATCGCTTAGTAAAACCTACACGATCGTGTAGCTTCTTCTAAACGATAAGCACCCTTGCTATGCGATAGCTCTTTCTCGCCCACTTTCTTATCGTCTACACGATTTGTCTTTTTCCCGACCTCTACCAAATTTACCAAAGATCACACTTTAGATTCTCACTCCGAGAATACCAAGGGCTTCTATTGGTGGTGTCGTCCTCGCTGTTTACTTGTTCGTGCTTGTTCGAGTTGTTTCTGTTCATGTAGACGATCGTCTTGCTACAGCCGACTAGTTTGTTCGGCGATAGAGTTTGCGTAGAGGTGCTTCTGCTACTTTTGCGTTCGACATTTGAAGAGAGTATTCAACTGGTATGAGAATTCTTTCCCTTGTATTTTTATTGTTTGAAGCATGTCGTTAATTAGTGTTAATTTGCATAACTATCTGTTGGAATGTATATGTTGTATTTCGGTCATAATGAAATCTGAAAGATCTGAATGTGCTCATGGATGCTCTTCGTTAAGAGTTCCGTCAATTGGTATTAGAGCCAGGTTTTGATATTCCAATTTCATTGTTGCAACGAATTACATATACGTTCTTGGTAGGTGCATGTCTGCTCTGTTTAATCGTTAAATGGTTGTGGATGTGCGGATTAATGGATGTTTTCGTGGATGTTAGCCTCAGTTTCATTTAATTCTTTTACATTTTGGTTAATTGTAAAGGCCCCTACGTTTTTGGGCATTAATAATCGTTATCGAGTCTGTAATTCAAAGTCTGTTTGAGTCTTGAGTCATTCGTGAAGAAGATTGAAGCAAGGGTTGATCGGGTCTTGTAGACAATAGGGTAAGCGATTGCTGAGTATCGAGTCACATAGATGATGGGATGCTCATGTATCATTTAACGCACACGTGCACTAGACGATCATTTAGCTCAGCAAGCTTCATCGCTTAGTAACTGACTAAACGATCGCTTAGCAACGCACGGTAAATCGTTTACCTTTCGCCACGTTAACCGATCGCCTAGACAATCAGGCTTCACAGCTTTGTTGTTGTCTAAGTGATCGTTTAGTTTTTGCGCCTATCGTCTAGTGCGCCTTGGGAAATCGTCTACTTTCGGTGTTTACTACATGATGGAGTTCTCCTGGCAATTCAAGACCCAGTTCGTCTGTGAACCGATTCGCTCGATGAAAAATGTAATAGATAGGGTTATTTCATTCTGGCTTTTTTTTTTTGGTAAAGGCTCATCCCGGTCCATTAATCCTTAGTTTATTACATGCAATGTAAGGTTTTTTATATGTCATATGGTATGCACATATAGTAAATCCCACCTTAGGTTATGCATTAGTCATGCATCATCTCTTTATTATAAATGTTATAATTTAGAGAAGCATGATTTAATTATATAAGCGCATGCTCATGCATCATATAATATAAGAGTTATATTTATGCATGCATAAAAAGCATGACATGCATCATCTTTATATTATAATTGTTATAGTTTAAGGGTGAATGGAAAACATGTTTTCTTGGTTATTACGCGTATATAAAAGTTATGTATAGTAATGACTGAACATTGCATGAAGCATGACACATAGGTTACTTTATAAGTGTTATAAGCACCTAGTTGTGCGCGATGTATTTTAGTTGTTTCTTTTTAAAGGTTAAAGAGAAATTAGAACTAAAAGCAATAAGAAAGACATGCATGCTCACTTAGGAATTCATAGTTTTAAAATGTTTAAAACTTGGATGACATAGACTTAAGATAACGGTTTTAATATGATTAGCAACCCTAAGGCTTTAATCTTTTTCATCATTTTAATAGGATTTCATCAGGTTTGGTTCCAAGAGTTAGTTCTGCCTAATGGTTGAGAATGTCTCATCTCAACAAAGGGGCATCTGATCACCCCACCGGTGACGTTTGTCCTGCCTTACTGGGGCATCATTGCAAAATAGAAGTCTTTAACTTAGGGTACTTGAAACTCTTTTGCAAAACTAGTTGGTCAAATGTGGTTTAGCAAAAATCTAATAAAGTTTTGTTCATATTTTTAGCACAACTTTTTCAAAATGGCAACAGCCACATTAGCTTTGCTAAGTGCCAGAAAATTAACTGGCGACAATTTTTCGATATGAAAACACATGATCACGACGATCCTAATCATCGAAGATCTCATGTTCGCTCTTATGGAGGTCTGTCGTCCTATTTCAGCTCCAAATGTCACTCGAAATATTCGGGAGGCATACGAGTGATGGACACGGGCGAATGAGAAGGCCCGAGCCTACATCATGGCAAGTCTTTCTGAAGTCTTGGCCAAGAAACATGAGCCTGTGGTCTCAGCCCGTGAGATCATGGAGTTCCTGTGGGGATGTTTGGACAACCGTCTGAATAACTTATGCATGAGGCTCTTAAATATATATATTCAACTCCAAAATGGAAGAAGGCACCTATGTTTGTGAACATGTGCTTAACATGATGGTTCACTTCAATGTGGCAGAGTTGAATGGGTCTACCATCGATGAGGGCAGCCAGGTGAGCATAATGTTGCATTCATTTCCGAAGAGCTTCTTGCACTTTGTTAGCAATGTGATTCTTAACAAAGTGAAATATAACCTTACAACTCTCCTCAACGAGTTAAAGTCATACCAATCTTTACTGAAAAGTAAGGAGGGGAAGAATGGTGAGGCAAATGTTGCTTCATCCTCCAAGACGTTCCTTAGAGGTTTGACCTCAGGAACGAAGTCTGCACCTTCTACTTCTAACTCTGCAAAGGGAAAGAAGAAGAATGATGGTAAGGGAAAAGGGAAGGCGCCTGTTAATCCACCGTCTGTCGCCCCAAGGAGGCGTCCACCGGTTGAAAGTGTTTCCACTGGATCAGGATGGACACTGGAAGAGGAGCTGTCCTTGCTATCTGAAAGAGAAGAAAGTCGCCAAAGTTAAGGCTAAGGCAAATAAAGGTAAATATGATTTACTTGTACTTGAAACTTGTTTATTGGAGAATGATGATTCTACCTGGATAATTGATTCTGGTGCCACTAATCATATTTGTTCTTCTTTTCAGGGGATTAGATCCTGGCGATAGCTAGAAGCTGGTGAGATAACGATGCAATTAGGCACTGGGCACGTCGTCTCAGTTGTGGCAGTGGGAGGGCTCCAGTTAGCTTTACAGAATAGCTTTCTAGTTTTGAATGATGTATATATTCTTCCTGAACTTAAGAGAAACCTCTTTTCTATAAAGTGTTTATTATAATGTAAATACACTATTTCTTTCAATGTGGATAAAGTGTTTATTCATAAAGATGGTGTTATTATTTGTACAACAAATCTGGAATCTAATTTATATGTGCTAAGGCCGTTAGCCATTAATTCCCACCATAACACTGAATTGTTTAAAATTGTCATAACTCAAATAAAACGTCGACGTATTTTTCCAAAAGAAAATGCCCATCTTTAGCATCTACGTTTAGGGCACATCAATCCCAATAGGATTGAGAGATTGGTGAAGAATGGACTTCGAAGTGAGTTAGAAGAAAATTCTTTACCAGTGTGCGAGTATTGCCTTGAAGGTAAGATGACTAAACGACCTTTTACTGGAAAAGGTTATAGAGCCAAGGAGCCTCTTGAGTTAGTACATTCTGACCTTTATGGACCTATTAATGTGTGTGCCTGAGGTAGCTATGAGTATTTTATGAGTTTTACTGATGATTACTCTAGGTACAAGTATGTTTATCTTATACAACGAAAGTTTGAATTCTTTGAAAAGTTCAAAGAGTTCAAGGCTGAAGTTGAAAAAGCATTTGATAAGAGGATTAAAACGCTTCGATCGAATCGAGGTGGAGAGTTTTTGGACTCGACATTCCAGGACTATTTGATAGAACATGGAATCGTTTCCCAACTCTTAGCATCGAGCACACCTCAACAAAATGGTGTAGCGGAAAGGAGAAATAGGACCTTATTGGACATAGTTCGTTTGATGATGAGCTACGCTTCCTTACCGGGCTCATTTTGGGGTTTCACAGTGGAGACTTCCGTATACATACTCAACTGTGTTCTCTCCAAGAGTGTTGTGAGAACACCTTTGGAGTTGTGGAACGGGAGTAAAACTAGTTTACGTCACTTCCACATTTAGGGTTGCCCTGCACATGTGCTTGAGGCTAATCCCAAGAAGTTGGAATCACTGTCGAGGTTATGCCTCTTTGTAGGTTACCTCAAAGGTACACGAGGGGGTTATTTTTATGATCCAACGGAAAATAGGGTAGTTGTTTCAACGAACGCTACTTTCCTGTTGGAGGATCATATAAGGGAGCACAATCCACGAAGTAAAGTCGTGTTGCGTGAGCTTTCAAATGAAACTACTGAAACTTCCACAAGAGTTGTTGAAGAACCTGCTACATCAGCAAGAGTTGTTGATGAGAGTTCATCTAGTAGGTCGGTTCCACATTAAGAGTTGAGGGAACCTAGACGTAGTGGGAGGGTTGCGAACCTGCCTGCTTTCTATCTAGGTTTCACAGAAATCCTTGCTATGGTAGCAGATGGCGACGTTGAGGATTCATTGTCTTATCAGAAGGCATGGATAAGACAATGATGATAAGAAGGTACAGACTTTCAAGGCTCGACTTGTGGCAAAGGATTATAGCCAGGTAGAGGGAGTCAACTATGAGAAGACTTTCTCACCTGTTGCCATGTTAAAATCGACCCGCATCCTCCTGTCCACTACAACTTATTATAACTACGAGATCTAAAAAATGGACGTCAAAACAACCTTTCTGAATGGCAATGTTGAGGAGACTATTTATATGGTGCAACCTGAGGGATTCATAGCCCAAGGTCAAGAGCAAAAGGTTTGCAAGCTGAATCGGTCCATTTACGGGCTGAAATAGGTGTCTCGATCTTGGAACATACGATTTGATACTGCGATCAAGTCGTATGACTTTGACCAAAATGTTGATGAACCTTGTGTCTACAAGAAGATCATCAACACTACAGTAATCTTCTTAATGTTGTATGTAGACGATATACTACTCATAGGGAATGATGTAGGTCTACTGATTGCAATTAAGAAATGGCTAGCGACCCATTTCCAAATGAAATATTTGGGAGAGGCTCAGTTTTTTCTAGGTATATAGATCTTTCGAGATCATAAGAACAAAGTGCTAGCACTATCTCAAGCATCGTACATTAACAAGATGTTGCTCAAGCACTCGATACAAGACTCCAAGAGGGGTCTACTGCCGTTCCGACATGGAGTCACTTTGTCTAAGGACATGTGTCCTAAGACGCCTCAAGAGGTTGAGAAGATGAGACGGGTTCCATATGCATCTATCGTTGGTAGTTTGATGTACGTGATGCTCTGTATTTGTCTAGACATCTACTATGCTGTAGGCATAGTCAGTAGGTATCAGTCTAATCTAGGCTAAGGTCACTGGACCGCAATGAAAAACATCCTCAAGTATCTTCAGATAACGAAGGACTACATGCTCATGTATGGATCTAGGGATTTGATCTTACTAGATACACGGATTCTGACTTTCAGACTGATAAGGACTCTCGCAAATCCACATCAGGGTCAAACTTTACTCTTTAACGAAGAGGCTATAGTGTGGCAAAGTACTAAACATGGGTGCATCACCGACTCCACTATGGAGACAGAGTACGTAGCGGCTTGCGAAGCTGCTAAGGAAGCTATCTGGCTCAGGAAGTTCTTGACAGAACTAGATGTTGTTCAAGTTATGTCTAAGCTCATTACCCTATATTGTGATAATAGTGGGGTAGTAGCAAACTCCAAGGAGTCGAGGAGTCACAGACGCGGTAAATACATAGAGCGAAAGTATCATCTAATCTGTAAGATAGTGCATCGAGGAGATGTGATCGTCACGAAGATTGCTATGGAGCATAATGTTACTGACCCGCGTATGAAGGCTCTCACGACTACAGTGTTTGAGAGTCACCTACGGAGCATGGGTCTATAGGATCGCCTGTAGCTGGATTAGGAAGAGTGGGAGATTTTCTTGTACTGGGCTTTTATACCCTAGTTTATTGTTTTGTACTAGTTTCATGTACACCCCACTTCGCTTTAGGACAAGTGGGAGATTGTTAGGGTTGATGCCCTAAAGTCTCGTGTCCTATAGTTTGTAAACAGTTTCTATGAAAGCTTGTGTTGTATAATATATGATATTTACTTCAAATCTTGTTTTTTGCTCAGTTGTATGTTATATTTACTTTATCATAAACCAATAAACATAAAATCCCTAGTTATCTGTATGTAACTTAAGCATGTATGTGGTGACATACAAGTGGATCATGTCTTGGGTGATAACCAAAATGGTTTGTAGTATATGGACAAAGGAGGGAAACCTTATCCTGGTAATACTATGGATGCGGCCCGCTTTGTGAAATAGTCACAAGTGTTGTGACTTGTTGTAGACTGTCTGATCATGATCATTCGTGTAGGGGACATACGAGCGGAGGCGTCCTATAAAAAGAGTTTGTATAAGACCTGACCACGAATTTTTAACGTCTCGTTATATAACACCGTTCATGATAGAGACTTCACTTCACTATGGTGACCATAGGTAACATGACCTCAATCCTGAGTGAGTTGGGAACTCTTACCATTGAGGGCGGTCTTTTGATTTGTATGGGTGCGAGTGGCCAAGTCACCGATTCAAACCTACCATTTTGGGGATTCGTTTGATTTGGGAGCTGGAAACTCAGCTACACAAGATGGAATTCACTCCTTCCCCGAGGTAGGGGTAAGTAGATAGATAGCTCCTTTAAGAGCTGATTCCAGAGCTTGAACGATGTAGCGCCACACACTTTCTCTTGGCCCGAGAGGTGTTCACACATAGTTGGACTATGTTGTATTGTTCATTAGAGGCCTCAATGGTACTTAAGGAGTGAGATGTAACTACAGGGTTAAAACGATAAATTGGCCCAGTTGTACTTACAAGCATCTGTGAAGGGTCATCGTACTCATGATTGGTTATATCCGATGGACACAAAAATATATCTGTGGTAAGAAGAGTTCAACTGTTGGTCTTTAGTGGAATTCTTGGCAGTTAACAGATGGTGGATCTCATGGCTAAAGAGTTTAGTAAGCTACTCACGTAACATTGGAGCTTCGAGCCACAGGTCCATAGGTCCCTTGGGTAGCTTCGATAAAGTTGAGAATCAGTGTTTGGGTTAGTTTGAAATGTTCAAATTTACAAGAGAGAGTTCGATTATATATGATATAATTGACTAAATGTATGAGATATATTATTTTGGAGGAAATTAGATAAAAATATGATTTATATCAAGTGGAGGAGAAATTAGTATAGTAGATATGTGATATCAAACTATAGGGTAAGAATATAATATGATTATATTCATTGATTATATGATAATTGGTCGAAAACTTCTCTCAGTCGTGCGTTAATGGGAGAATCCGAAGTCGGTTATTGTAACCGAAGAATAAAATTAAAATTTGTTTCATTTTGCAAAAAGTTCAAAAATTTGCAATCGGTGTGGAAACGTAAACGATCGTTTAGTTTTAGAGCCTATACGATAGTTGCTCATTGTCTAAACTATCGCACACTATTGCCTAAACGATTGCACGACTGTTTCTAAACAATCGCTTAACTTTCCTAAATGATTGCATAGCGTGCCGCGTTTTCTAAACGATCATCTACCTTTTATTAAATGATCGCTTAGTAAAACCTACATGATCGTGTAGCTTCTTATAAACGATAAGTAGCCTTGCTATGCGATAGCTCTTTCTCTCCCAATTGCTTATCGTCTACACAATTTGTCTTTTCTCCGACCTCTACCAAATTCACCAAAGACCAAACTTTGGATTCTCACTCCGAGAATACCATGGGCTCCAATTGGTGGTGTTGTCCACGTTGTTTACTTGTACATGCTTGTTCGAGTTGCTGCTGTTTTTGTAGATGATCATGCTGCTGCAGCCGACTAGTTTGTTGGGCGATAGAGTTTGTGTAGAAGTGCTTCCGCTACTTCTGAGTTCTACATTTGAAAAGAGTCTTTAACTGGTATGAGAACTATTTCCCTTGTATTTTTATTGTTCGAAGCATGCCGTTAATTAGTGTTAATTTTCATAACTATCTGTTGGATTGTATATGTTGTATTTCGGTCACAATGAAATTGGAAAGATCCGAATGTGCTCATGGATGCTCTTCGTTAAAAGTTCCTTCAAGTTCGTGGTGAGTTAGCAAAGGGACTTTATGGTTTTATAGATTATAAACTCCAATAATCCAAGATTAAGTAATTAAACTCTTTAACTAAATTAACCTTCATTCATTAGCTATAGGACCAACCACAATAGAACCATAATTGAACCCCTTATTCAATGTAGAACAAGTTTTATCTACGGATATAATCAGTATAAGCAAGTCGAACCTGGGTTAAAATGTCCTTTTCACCCCTACAGTTACCTTTTTTCTTAAGTACCACTGATTCTTTTAATAAAATAATTTATTTATGGTCCAACCATAAACTATGTCTCTCTCAGGCCATGAGAGGGTGGGGTCTCTTGTTCAATACCCAAAATCAGCACTTAAGAGAACTACTCATCCACTTACCTTCTACGGGAGGAAGTGAATTTCATCATGTGAAGTTATATTCCCATCTCCCTATTTAGTCAAGTCCTCAAAATGGTAGGCTTTTTGAGTCGGCAACTCGGACCTCTCTCACCCGTGCAAATCAGGATTGATCTCACAGATAAGAGTTCATAAATCACTCAAGATTAAGATCGAGCAGCACATGATCATCCTATGAAATATTAATCTCATCAATTAATGGATCTACAATGAGAGATTAAATATTTTATGGTCAATTTTATACAAACTCTTTGTATAGAATAACCCCACCACATGTCTCTACATGAACGGTTTAGATCAAACTATTTTTAACTATCACAAAGTGGGTTGTATCCATAGTACCACCAAGATAAGACACCCAATCTTATCCATATACTATAAACCTTTTACGTTATTTCTTGACCATGATCCATCTTGTATGTCAACTATATACTACTCAAAACTACATGTAACAACCTTGGACTTTTTTGGTTAATGGATAAATTAATATTGCATTATTAATAATTAAACTAATAAACTAATTAATCATGAGGCTTTAGGGCACAAATCCCAAAATTATGAGTTCAGTAAAGTTTAATGTGAAGAAATTTGATGGAAAGATCAACTTTGGCTTGTGGCAAGTACAAGTCAAGGATGTGTTGATACAAGCTGGGTTACATAAGGCCTTAAAAAGAGGACCAAACGGTGGTACTTCTAAAGAGTTAAGCAGAAATGGTGGTCCAAAAGAGTTCTACAGTGATTCTAGTAAAGGTTATAAGAAGTCAAGCATGAGCGATGAAGATTGGGAGGAGGTGGATTTAGGGGTTGCAAACACAATTTGGCTAAATTTTGCTAAAAATATTCTTGCAAATGTGTACAGAATTTCGACAGCCAAAAAGCTTCAAAAGAAGCTTGAAGCAATGTGTCAAGCAAAAAACATCTCAAATCAATTGTACCTGAAGCAGAAGTTTCACATGTTGTGAATGGTGGAAGTTACGAAAATCTCAAATCATCTAGGTATTCTCAATGACATCGTTTTGAGCTAGGAGTGATATGATTGAAGACAAAGATAAAGATAAGGCACTCAGACTCATCTGGTCACTTCCTTCTTCTTATGAACACATGAAACCAATCTTGATGTATGGGAAGGAATCTTTAGATTTTGGTTGAGACTATTAGTAAACTTTTGTCAGAGGAAAGAATACCAAAGAGTAGGGAGCATACTTCACAACAAGATTCAGTATTGGTAATAAGCAAGTGGAAAAAGAAGAGAGAGTTCGTGCATAAAAAGGTTAGCTGGGTATGTGAAGACAGTCTAGACACATGAAAAATGATTGTCCTAACAGAGCAGGTTCCTCAAACAGCTCTGAGTTGGATGCTAACATTGTCTCCGTCGTCACGAAAGATGACAATCTCTTCCATTGAAGCAAGGTAATGTTCATTCTCGTGGTATGCTCGCTTTACCATGGTAGAGGATGTGATGTTAGCGGTTCCACAAGTTTGCACATGGGCATTGACTTGGCGGGTTGTGATGCGTTATTTTTATGAATGAAAATATGAATGATATGCGTTGATGGATTGTGTTGTGCACTTAAGTTTCCCCAGAGGAATTCAAGTGTAAATTCCTCTGAGTTTCCTGGTAAGTCCAGGGTCGAACACAGGGACTTGTGAAAATAGTTACGTTGGTAATGTTTATGAAAACTTTGTGGTAACCAAGTAAATAAATAAAGTGGTGGGTGTATCGTTGCATTGATGAGAAAGAAGTAAATAAAGGCATCGGATTTGAGAAAGATAGTTGCGTTGATAGATGCAATGAGTATGCGATGAATGGGTTGAGAAGATCTTTAGCTAACGTTACTCGGGAATTCGTCAAACTTTGCGATCATGTTACAACCATGTACAGCAAGTCATTTCCCTATGTAAATACGATGCTCCTAAGTCTAGGATGCACGTGTTGAATGCAAAATGTTCATAGAGATTATTCCTAAGACTCTACTCTTGTCCTGTGCGTTGATGCAAAATGCATGGAAACAAGGTGGCCGCATACAATTGTATCTTATCACTAAGATGCATGCGATACGTTAATAACAAATAGTGTTCATTCCTAAGTGCTTATCTCTCGTTTATGCATTCTAATCTGGTTCTTCCAAACCTAGATTCTGACCTGACCTTCCCAATTCTAGATCCTGTCTTTAGACTACCCTTCCGAGTATCTCTAATAGACGAATGAAGCATACATAACCAAGATAGTCGTAAAGAATGAAGATTCCCTAGTTGTGCTAGCTAAATGCTTCTCAACCCATTCAACTAATTTAGCTACTCGTGCGTGAATTACAGAGAGTGAACAGATATAGAGAAAGACATTTCATTCTTATAACTGAGTTGAGTACAAAATGATAATGGAAAATAAAGGTAGAGAGCCTGGTAGCAATTCCTTGCTGACCAAGGATTTTTACACTGAATCTCTATTCTGATCTACAAATATTCCTGCTTCTACAGGTGTCGGCCCTCTCTCTATCTTGAAGCTTCCGGTGTTTTCCCAAGCTTTCCAGAACGATCTATCGGCACACCTTCTTCCTCGTGTCCGTCTTAAAATGAAAAAAGACTATGGACAAGGACGTGAACTTGTAAAATGATGAAATAATCGACTACTTCACCCCTTCTCTGAAGAATGCACTTGGTATTTATAGAGTTTCCATGGTAAAAGGCGGCTTCTCTCTCTTGGTTGTACAGATGGGACAACTTTAATTCCTGACTGATGTGCCGAATAATTGTCATCGATAAAGTTGAATGTACTTCGTGACCGTTATCGACTGTCAACTTAATTTGGATCTGACTGCCGTCAGCTTTCTATCCCATTGTTCTTAATTGTCCTTTCACTCGGATGCGCCTACCATGTTGCGCTAACCAAGTTGCGGTGAATCTTCTTAGGCAAATGTTTGCGAGCACGATCAACGCAAAGTCTTGCGGTGAAGTTGCACTCGACCAATGTATTCCTATGATTGCAATCTCTGCATTGCGTTAACGCATATTTTGCACAAAAATGTAAAGATCAACTACGCTAATGCTTGGACGCATGCGATCGCAATACTATAGAATTTATGCTTAATGGACGGAATTTAACATATTTCATCAACGCAATCCAACATTGTTTAAGAACTTAGTACTATGATAACGTGCTGAAGGACTTTTAGGTGACCCAAGTAGGTTGAAGTTGCACCATAAATATCGACAAGGTTTATCAGCATGTGATACAAAATGAAAATCTTGGGAGGTGGTATTCCAAGTGGTCTACTTTTCATAGTGGAGTAGGTTATAGTTCTCTAACTTGAGAATTATGATTTTCGGTGAATACAATGGATGGTACAGAAGATGCAAATTCTTCAAATATCTTGCCAATTTGGAATTTGTTGGAATTTTGGCAAGTTAGTGGAATTGAAGAATCCTATATCGATTAAATTTAAGAATAGGGATGGGCTTCAAACCTATAAATGGAATCCATGCCCTTGCTTTTCAGTCATCCCATTAAGAAACACTTTGTGCTAAGTCTAATTAAATTCCTACTGTATTCTCTAGTTTGAAAGTGGAAAAAAGCTTTGAGTAATCAAAAGCTTTGAGAGAGTGCTATTGTAATTTGGGTCAAGAGAGAGAATTATTCTATGTGATTATAGTAATTTTTTTTTCGCATATTGGATTTTTCTGGTCCGTGGTTTTTCTCTGAGTTGGGAGTTTTCCACGTAAATTCTTGTGTTCTCATTTTTATTACTTTCTTTTAATTTTTCTATTATTTTTCTACTAATTCTCAAGATAGAAGTGGGAGATTTTTCCCAACACAATGTGTAATCAGATTTTGACTGATTGAAGCCATGTTTGAATAAAGCAGTTGAGAATTTCACAACCCATTGCCAAGAGGCTTGTTTTAGCCCATAAATTGATTTGTTCAGTCGACATACTAATTTTCCCCCTTATTTGGAACCACATATGTTTTGTATCCCAATGGTATAATCATAAAAACTTCTTCAAATTGATCATCATTGAAAAAGGCATTGTCTACATCTATTTGGTAAAAAGGCCAATTGTACAAGGTGACTAAAGTCAAGAACACTTTAACTCTCACAATTGTTGTTATGGGAGAAAAACTGTCAAAAAAATCAATGCCTTCAAGTTGACTATACCCTTTTGCTACCAAATATGCCTTGTAACAATCAACTTTTCCATCGGGTTTATATTTAACTCTATAAACCCACTTTGAACCAACATTCCGGGGTAGGGACTAGGATAGCAGACCATGTTTTAGTACGATCCGTGGCTGCCAATTCATCTCTCATAGCTTCTCTCTATTTAGGAAATGCAACTGCTTGATGATAAAAAGATGATTCATAAACAATGGAAACATTTAATGTAAAATGTGATAGAGTTAGGAAATATGCAATAGAAGAAAACAGGATAATTAAGCATTCTAATTTATTAATTTTGGGTTTAAATTCAGCATGCTCATAAAATATAAAGTGGGTTTCAAACATACTTATGAAGATGTTCTTCTACAAGCTTGATTCAACTGAAATATTTTTTTATTTTTGCTCGTGAACCACCATAAGGTCTTCCCTACTATCCTCATGGTATCTTGGATTGAGTTGTGGGACTCAAAACAAGTTTGAATTAGGAAAAAAGGAGGATGAGGACTGGTTTATCAGCTTGTTAAAGAACAGTTCTTCAATCACTATTTCTCAGCAAATTGCAACTGATTGCATGCCCAATTTCCACTCAGGCTGCAAGTTTATATTGCATGATCATCATGCAAGATCATTTGTTGCATGAGATTCAACACCTACTTGGAATTTGACTAAAAAAAGTAGTGGTTTTGTGACTAACAAGCTAGCTTGAAAAGTGGGAAAATCCCACTTTTCAAATGTTCCAATTTTGAAACAAATTTCAAAATTACCAATTAATTTCAGTTTTTAATTTTACATTTAGAATTGAAATTATATTAATTTTACAAAAATTAATTCAAAATTAATTTTTCTAATAAAACTAATAATTAATAATTAATTAAATAATTTAATTAATTTAATATCAAATATTAAATTAATTAATCACCAATTTCACTACCATGAATCCCCATTCATGAATTTAATATTTAAAATCATATTTAAATATTAATTAATTCTCCAATTTCATTTAATTCCAAAATTAAACGTGTAATTCCAAAATTAACTTTAAGATAGTCACCTCACAAAATATTTCTAGAAGTTAGGGGTTTGTTAGCTTTCTTTCAAACTCTCTTTATGAAACTTTCTAAGAACATCGCATGACTTATATCAATCTTTTGGCAATAAAGACATTGCCGCATTTTAAATTTAGGGGTGAGGTATTTATTTTCGACCTTGCTATTTCAAAAAAAAAAAAAAAATTGAGAATAACAACTCCATTGTCAACGCAATGGGGAAACTCATGTTGATAAGAGTTAAGTTGTGAAAGGCACTTACCCGTAGTTGGATGTCCGTATAACACACGTGGGGGCAAGCCAAAACAAAAGTAAGTCACCAGGATCAACGCATAAATAAATGACCGCAACTCCACTACCAAATAGGTATGAGTTTAGTCTGAGAAAGAGCGCATTGCTCGTAGTTTGATGTCCGCATGACACCCGTAGGGACAAGCCAAAACGAAGGCAAGGTACTTGGATCAGCGCAAGGTCAGAAAAAAAATAACAATGACAAGAAATATGCAAGGATAAAATCATTTGACACCCAGGTGAAAATTTTTCTTTTTGAAATAAATCATGCGATGTTCCGGAAATTAGTAAAGTCCTTTTGAAGGTTAAGCTTGCAGTCCCTAGGTCTTAGAAATATTTTAAGAGAAGACTTGAATAAGACTTAAGGAAACTTTGGAGTACAGGATTTGAACGAAGTATCCCTAAGAAATCTAGGAAAAGAACATTGTGATTGACTTGCTAAAGGAAGTCTTTAGCTTATGCTTGAGGATAAACATTGTTTAAATTTTGGGTTGTAATAACGGGCAGAAATGCACATTATCATAGTGCTAAGTTCTTAAACAATGTTTGATTGCGTTGATAAAACATGTTAAATTACGTCCATCAAGCATCAATTTCATAATATTACGGTCGCATGCGTTCATCGCATAGGAACATTTGATTTTAGTGTTTTTTTTTCAGAATATGCGTTAACGCAATGCAAGAATTGCGATCATAGAAAATCATTGGTCGAGCGCAAAATCATCACAAGGCTTTGCAGTGATCGTGTTCGCAAATATTTGTCCGAGAAGGATCGTCGCAACTTGGTCAGCGCCAACATGGTGGGCGCATCTGGGTGAAAGGCTAGAATATTGCGATGGAACAGAAAGCTGATGATAGTCAAATCCGAATTAAGTTGACAGTCGATAACAATCACAAGTACTTTAAGCTTTTCGGTGATAATTATTCGACGCTTCAGTCAGGAATTAAAGTCGTCCCATCTGTACAATCATGAAAGAGAAGCCGTCATTCACCCTAGATGCTCTATAAATACCAAGGGCATTCTTCAGGAAAGGGGTTAACCAGTTCAGCAGTTAGAGATTTCATACTTCAGTTTGCTCGTCTTTGTGCATAGTTTTCCTTTCATTTTAAAGTAGAGCAAGAGAAGAGTGGTGACGCTGGAGATCGCTCAGAGCAACTCGAGAGAGAACCTTGAGGCGAAGAAGCAGGAGGGTCCGACTCTCGCGAGAGCGAGATTATCTTTTGAGCACGAGTAGAAATCAGTGTAAAAGCCTGGGCAGCAAGAGATTGCTTCTAGGCCCTTTATTCTATACTTGTATTATTATTTTGTACTTCATCTTCATATTTATACAATGGAAGTTATATTTCTACATCTGTTCACTCTCTTAGCACGTATGAGTAGCTAAACTAATCGAATGGATTGAGGAAAACTAAGCTAACATGACCTAGGAAGTTCATTGCTTGCGATTGTCTTGTTTTATGTTATGCCAAATACCCTTTAGAGCTACTTGAGAGAGAGTCTAAAGAAAGAACCTAATGACTAGAGAGAGCTAGGTTAGAATTTGGACTCGAGAGAGCAAGATTAGAACTGCATAAACAAGAGATAGGGATTTAGAAATAAGCTTTGTTTGTCAACTTGCATTGCATGCATCCTAGAGATGGGAATGATATTATGTGGTCGCCTTATTTGTGTGTGTGTCATTTCTTCATTGCATAATAAGAATAGAAGCTTATGTGTAGGTCCTATAGACTTAGCGCATATATTGCATGCGTTCTAGCCTTAAAAGCCGTGGCGCACCAAGAGGTGGTTTACTGTTGTATGCATGTTGCATGATTGCATAGCCGAAACTTTTCTCAACTCATTCACTGCATACTCATCGCATTTTCCGTTTATCAACTCTTTTCGAACACCGCCGCATTTGTTTATTTTTCATCAACGCAAACAACAATCCCAACACTTTATTTATTTATCCGGTTACCGCAAAGTCTTCATAAAAATTACCAATACAACCTGTTTTCACAAGTCCCTGAGTTCGACTCTGGACTTACCAGGAAACTCAGTGGAATTTATACTTGGATTCCACTGAGGAAACTTGAGTGCACAACGCAATTTCACCATCGCATATCATCCATAATTCACTTAATAAAAATAAGCATCATCGGCCTTTGTAAAACTAGTTAAGCAAAATTGATTTAGTAGTTGTGCATGCATGGAATGGAATATTTGTTTAATTATTGAATTCCATGGTAAAAATTACATTGGATTCCCTCTCTTGCTCTAGAAGTTAGATAGACTTCTATCCTACATTGCATTTACCTTTTCATTTTATGTTTCACAAGTTTATCTCTTTCACNCCCCCCCCCCCCCCCCCCATTTATTGCTCTAGTTAGGAAATTGGCTTAACAAAAAAAAGTGTGCTTCCCTACGGATTGACCTAGACTTTGTAGTGATAGGAGTAGTTTGGTGTTATAAATTTCTTTTGATTTGTGGCTCTTTTCGGGAATTAAACTACACCGAAAAAGGTTGCAAAAAAATGGCGCCGTTGTCGGGGAATCCATTTACATTTCGTTAGTTAAATTTCTAGTTAGAGCATTTTTTATGCTTTTGATTTGTTTTCCTTTTTGTGTCATGATTTGTTTTCCCTTTTGTGTCGGTGCTCTAAGCATGACAAGATATCATTAATAAGGATGGGGATGATTGAGTGGGGCATCTCGACCTAGTGACGAGGTTTGTGACCTTCAAGGCTGAGTTTGTCTATGAATGTAAAACTGATAAAAAGGGTAAAGGCTCAAATCTATTGACAACTACAAATGAAGAATTAGCTCCAAGCAAAGGGAAAGATAGTGAAGAAAATCTTGCAGATACTTCTTCCTTGTTAACCAAGAAATTTGGCAAAATTAAATGTAAAACAGGGATTTGCCACATTTGAAATGTACGACATAATCACCACTGAGGCTAGCAAAGAAGGAAGATGTAGAGTTCTTTGTGAAAAACACGAACAGTTAAGCTATAACACCATAATGTCAGTCACGAAAATGTTGCAGAAGAGCCAACACAGAGAGATAGAGAGAGAGAGAGAAATAACACACAAAATGTTAACCTAGTTCTGTGTAACTTCACCTACATCTGGGGGGCTAGAGCCTAATTGAAAAGGAGTATCAATGATGTTCAAAGGTTTTACAAGTAAACTACTTATCTAATAGATACACCATATGTGTTACAATAAACCAAAGACAAGTATTCTATCTAGGCTTCCCATAGACTTTGTATTGCTTGTCACAAGATCTTGATCCACGTCAGGCTCCCACTAAATACCAGGTGTCTTGTTTATTTGATCTTGTGAGTTTAGGATCCCCTTAAACTTAATGCTCCTTCACAAACAATCACAAAGATCATGTCAATAGGGATGACATCGCTTTTCTCTTTTTCACCACATAGAACTTGATACGGTGCCTCACCCAAAAGAACAATCTCTATGAAAAAAACCTACCACAACAACTTCAAACACTTGCTTTTATATCACTACCCAAAAAAGGGATGAGATAGAAAAGGAACCCAGTGCCATAACCAAAAAGGTAAAAAAAAAAAATAAAAACCTTCCAAAAGAGCACCAAACCATCGAAAACTAAAGTCGTAAAGAAGAAAATCAACATTCCAATGAAAGAAAATTTACAGGCCAACCAACTACAATAACAAGCTCCCCATTTGGCATATACATTTTCTTTTATTTGAAAGTAACAAAAAAAAAAAACTATAGGAGAAGCAACTAACCACATTCAAACCAAAAGAAACGAACAACAGCCCAAAACCATTATACAAACAACAACCAAACATAAACCCAAGAGATGAAAGAAACACAAGGAAGAAGACACCATAAACACCATACAAGCTGCAACCAACTCCCCATTGGTTGTCAGTAATAGAAAATTATGAAGTTAGCCCCAGAGAAGTAGAGGCTTCATTAGCATGAGCAAGTACAAGCTCAACAAATGCACTAAAGAATCCACAGTGGCACAATGATCAGTAAGAGAACGAATAATTCCACTCAAGGTCCTCGATTTAGAAGAAAGTGTTTAAAGAATGTGATTCCCACGATCAGATGGAATCCAAAGACCACCCTCGAAAGCACGAAAATCATTAGGTAATGGCATGTCATCAGCCTTGGGAGGCCGAATGTTGTGAATAATGTCAGACACATGCGACCCTTGCAAGAGCTTCTAACTGAGATTTATGCAGTAAGCATCAGGACCAGAAGCATCATTAATGGATAGAATCGTGGGACACAAGGATAACATGATACCATACAAGAGACGAGGAAAGAAAATAGAGAGCTTAATGGCATGGTGTAACAATTGGTTGTAGACAAACACACCAAAATTAAACTGCGAGCCAATCTCAATTTGATATAGCAAGCTGAGGACACTCTACAGCTATAAGTAGAAGGGCACTAGTTGGCAATATCAATCTTATAAAGAATAGCATACTTCACATTCGAGGCAGCAATGAGTAGTTGACCAACTTGCGGCTAAGTAGAGCAAGTTCCTTTAGTCAATTCAGACACCAGATCCTCGGTAGACGAGTAAGGCTCACTGAGAGCATCATCATCTTCGCGATTCAAAAAAGCATTAATAATGGCAAGGAAAATAGTAAAGCAAACACCTCGAGCATGCACCTACCTGTACACATCACTGCTTGGATTATCAAACAAAGAGGAAGATTAACAAAAAAAAAACTCGCTAATAAGATGAGGATAAAAAGGACCAAGTTGAGTGACCGTTTTTAGCAAGACAACTTGATCAATAAGCTCCATTATAGCCGGACAAGACTGAGTTTTATCAGAGATATTTTATTCATTAGAAATTCTTCAACAAACAATGTATCTTCACTTCCGCACATTTTCCTCACAATGGAAGGATACCCCATCGATGGGAATGGATGGAACATTTTGAGGAATCTTACGACGACCAATTCTCGTATTAACCTTCGTTGAAGCCACTGCAATATCTTCTTCATCAGAGATTGAAGAAGAAGGTACAATTGAGTTACGGCAAGCAGGATTTTCAGGGAAATGTGGCTGTCTAGAGTGAGTCTGAGTTGAAGGACCAGGATGTTGAGACAATGAAACTGTCTTTCTCTTTTTATGCTTGCCTAATTGAGCAAGCACAACATTATCATCAGATGAGTTTGAGTTAATCTCATTAATATCATCAAAATCCAAGCCTGTATCAGAATCGTGGTTCACCAAGGCAGCAACTTTGAAGGTAGAGGGATTCACAATAGGATCATCTATAGAAGGATCTTGAGTAAACATAACCGAGGCACTCATATTGTTCACAACAGAATCAACATCATTCACACAACCAGTAGAGTCTTGAACCATCTGAGTAAGTAAACAGTAGAATTCTCAACAACATTCGCATCTTAAGTATCGCTTTACGTGACCACAATAGGCACACAAGGATCCAGAGAGCCAGATAAACCACAACGAAGACTAATGAAAGTCAACAAACCAGGAAGATCAGCTGTAACATTATTCTCAGGAGATATATGCACAGAAGTATTGAAGACATCATGCTCAACAAAATTCTCCAGGCACAATCATATGCAGAGGATTATCAACATGATCAGACTCAAGTAGATCTAAACAACCAACATTGGCACAATAGCAAGCAGCCCAATATCAACATTTTCACTAGAATCAGGCACATGCACAAGATTCTCAATATGATCAGGAACATCAGAAACAATACCTTGATCAACATGCAGATCAGTTGGAGTAAAAGGAGTTGAAAAAGGTTGCACGCGTCCGTCTGGGAAATAGGGAAGAAGGGCCTCTCATGCAAACCCCATAAGCATCAACCCTAAGTGACGAAGCTTTTGGAAAAGCAACACGATACCGTTTTTCAACTTGCAATGGTTCAATAGGGGAGTGCGAGCATTATGAGCACTACTTCTTTTGTTCACCATGATGGAAGCAAGGAAACATAAATGAGAAATCACAAAGCAGAGACGGTCAGAATCCAAACCTAGTATATCAGAAGAACAGACAAAAGAAACAACATGAGGAAGTCGAGAAGCCTTCAGAAAGTTTAAAGGAGGGAAACTAAGCACTTTAAAAGCCATAATAAAGAGGACATCCATCATGGGTTGAGAAGTCCAACTGTCGGCCCACATTCTCTAATATGTCATAATTGGCATTAATTGCTACAAATTTAATTTACACAAGCCAAGAGCAACCCTCAAGGATTCAAATGTAATGGTATCAAATGATTTGGTAAAAATGTCAGCAATTTGGTTATTCATTCGAACATGTTCAAGAGAGATAACTTTATTTTCAATCAGTTCCTGAATAAAATAATGTCTGATGTCGATATGCTTGGTGTGACTATGTTGAACCGGGATGAACCTTTACAAAACTGGAATGAAATAATTCTATCTATTACATTTTTCATCGAGCAAACCGTTTCACAGGCTAGCTGGGTCTTGAATCGCCAGGCGAAGCTCCATCGTTTAGTAAATGCCGCAGGTAAACGATTGCTTAGTGCACACTAGACAATAGCGCGAAAAGCTAAACGATCGCTTAGATGACAACGAGGCTGCAAATCCTAATCGTCTAGGCGATCGATTAACTCGTCGAAAGGTAAACGATTTACCACGTGATTTGCTTCGCGATCGTTTTGTCAGGTACTAAGTGATGAAGCTTGCTGAGCTAAACGATCATATAGTGCACGCAAGCGTTTAATGACACCCGAGCATCTGATACTCAGCAATCGTCTATGCCATCGTCTACACGATCCGACCAACTCTTGATCGTCTTCTTCCTCCAAAAACAGCAACCCTTGCTTCAAACTTCTTCACGAACGACTCAAGACTCAAACTAACTTTGAATTACAGACTCGATAACAATTAATTATGCCTAAAAATGTATGACCTTTACAATTAACTGAAAATGTAAAAGAATTAATCAAACCTAGGTTTCATCCCAGATAACTCCATTAATCCCCACATCCATAAATGATTTAACAATAAAAACGAAGACAATTATGTTGCACCCACTGAGAATGTATATGCAATTCTTTGCACAATGAAATTGGAATATCAAAAACCTGTCTCTGATACCAATTGAAGGAACTTTTAAACAAGAGTGTCTGTGAGCGGAAGCGGATTTTTCCGATTTCATTGTGACAGAATTACCACACATACATCCTATCAAACAAATATGCATTGTAAGACTAATTACTGGCATGCTTTAACAAATAACATACAAAAGACCGAGAGACTTACCAGCTGAAGACAATCTTCAATCAAACTCGGTCTAGCGGAAGCGAACTCTTCTTGCTCCTTAGCAAGCAGTCGTCTAGCAGTACCACAGTCGTCTACACGATCAACAGCGCACTAACAAACAGCAACCGGCAACACCACCACCACTCGAAGCTCTCGGTATTCTCAGAGTGAGAATTCAAAGGCTGGACTTTGATGGAATTGGTAGAGGGGAGGAGGAAAAGTGATCGTGTAGAACGAACAAGTAAGTGGGAGATAGTAGAAGATTATCGTATAGTCGGGTGCTTGTCATTTAGGTCGGGTACAGGATCGTGTAGGTTTAACTAAGCGATCGTCTATCAAATGGTAGGTGATCATTTAGTTCTGCTCAGCACGTTAAGTAATCGTGTAGTAAACTTAAGCGATCGTTTAGAAATCTCGGGCGATCTTTTAGTACGCGGGTGTGGGATCGTTTAGGAAGACAGTCACTATCGTATAGGCTTTCAACACTATGCGATCGTATACTTTCACACCGTGAGCGATTTTTCTACTTATATTACAAAATGAAAAAAAATTTCATTTTATTCTTCAGTTACAAGAACTGAATTTGAACTTCCCACTTTCGTATGATACCGGAGAAATACTCGGCCAATTATCTCATAATTCCCTAATTAATTAAATAATGAATATAATCATATTATATTCTTAACCTATAGTTTGATATCATATATCTACTATAGTGTTTTCTCTTCTACTTGATATAAATTATATTTATATCCAATTTCCTCCAAAATAATGTATCTTATACATTTAGCCAATCATATCATATATAATTAACCAGTTCAATTATATCATATATAATCAAACTCCCTCTTGTCAATTTGAACATTTCAAACTGATCGAAAAACTAATTCTCAACTTTATCTAAGCTACCAAGGGGACCTTGTGAACCTATGGCTCGAAGCTTCAACGGTACATGAATAGCTGACAAAACTCTTTAGCCACGAGATCTACTATTCGTTAATTGTCGGACATTCCACTAAAACCGACAACTGAACTCTTCTTACCACAGATATATTTTTGTGTCCATCGGATATAACCAATCATGAGTATGATGACACTTCACAGATGCTCGTAAGTACAGTTGGGCCAATTTATCGTTTTGCCCTTGTAGTTACATCTCACTCCTTAAGTACCACTTATCCCTCTAATGAACAATACAACATAGTCCAACTATGTGTGAACACCTCTCGGGCCAAGAGAAGATGTGTGGCGTCACATCGTTCAAGCCTGGAATCAGCCCTTAAGGGAGTTATCTATCTACTTACCCTGCTTCAAGGAAGGAGTGAATTCCTTCTTATGTAGCTGAGTTTCCAACTACCAAATCAGATGAATCCCCAAAGTGGTAGGTTTGAGTAGGTGACCTGGCCACTCACACCCATGCAAATCAAAGAACCGTCCTCAATGGTAGAAGTTCGCAACTCACTCAGGATTGAGGTCATGTTACCTATGGTCATCCTTGTGAAGTGAAGTCTCTGTCATGAACGGTGTTATATAACGAGACGTTAACACTTTGTGGTCAAGTCTTATATAAACTTTTTGTATAGGACGCCCCCGCTCGCATGTCCTCTGCATAAATGATCAGGATCAGATCATCTGTGACAAGTTACAACACTTGCAACTATTCCACAACACTTATCCGTAGCGTTACCAGGAAAAGGTTTCCCTTTTATATCTATATACTACAGACCATTTTGATTATCATTTAAGACATGATCCACTTGTATGTCATCACATACATGCTTAAGTTACATATACACAACCGGGGATTTTAGGTTTATTGGATTGTGATAAAGCAAATAAAACATTCAATTGAGCAAAAACAAGAAGTGAAGTAAAATATCATGTAGTATACATCACAAGCATTCGTACAAACTGTTTACTAACTATAGGACATGAGACTTTAGGGCATCAACCCCAAAAATTTCATTATATAGTAACCTAGGTTAACTCAATCTTAATCTTAAGCTAGCTATGAACTCCTATTTGTTCGAGATTATCCTTTGTTCTGCATGGGTGAGAGTAGTCCAACAACACTGCTCAATAAGCCTTCCATTTTGGGGATAAGACCAGATGAATAGCTAAAGACATAGCCCTGCAAGATGGAATCACTCCTACCCGATTTAGGGTTAGCAGATAGGTTGTTCTCTTAAGTACTAATTCTAGGTCTTGAACAATCAGGGCCCCGCCTTCTCATGATAGAGAAAGGACTTGATTCATAGGCATTATGAATCAAAATTGTTCATTAAAGGATCAGTAGGAACTTAAGGAACAAGATGTAATCACAAGGGTAAAACGGTAATCTAGACCCAACTGTGATTACAAACGACCTGTGAAGGATCGACTTACTGATTATGGTTATATCAAGTGGACATAATATATCTAAGTGAGGGGAGTTCAACTATGACCTTTAGTGGAGTGATCCATTACTTAACGAATGGGGGTTAATTTGGTATAATGAGTTTAGCCAATTAATCTCGGATCATTGGAGCCCATGATCTGTAGGTCTGCGAGGTCCCCCTACTAGCTCGTAAATGGATTAGCTTTAGAGTAGCATGATAAGTTAATATAAAATGTTCAAATTAGAATTAAACGAAATAGAAGAATTTATATTTAAATATGATTTAAATATATGAAGGTGGATTTGTGTAAAAATTAATTTAATATTTGATATTAAATTAATTAGAATTAATTGAATTATTTAAATAATCATTTATTTATTTTATTAAAAAATAATTTATGAAATTAATTTTATAAAATTAATAATATTTTCAATTTTAAAATCAAATTTATTTTGAAATCATTTGATTGAAAATTTGAAAAATTACAAAATTCAACAAAAATAGAATTATGGATTTTTCCATTCATCTTCAAACTAGCTCACACAAAACCCGTTTACCTTTGCTTCATTAATTTTAAGCATGAGCTGCATCTCATGCACCCTTCTTTTTTGCATGTTAACTTGCAATAAATAAAGAAGATCGGAGTGGAATTGAGGCATGCAATCAAAGAGTTTTTTTAGAAAATTTCGAGCTGAAGAATTGTTCTTCATATTGGGTTATAGCAGTGAGCTACTCTCCTTGTTTTTGTTCGTTCAAGTTGTTCTTGAGTCCCACAACTCATTCTAAAGCTCCAAGAGGATAGTGGGGAAGATCTTGAGGTGGTTCACAGCATGTTTCAAAGAAGACTACAGCTGAGAATCAAGATCTTGAAGAGATTTACAAAGGTATGACTTCAAACCCTCTTATATTAGATGAGCATGCTTTGGTTTCTACCAAAATTAATGAATTAGAGTGCTTATTGATCCTTGTTATTTCCGCTGCATGCTTATATACTCTTACAATATTTACCTTCATAGGGCCGGCCTCTTCAAGTTCTATGGTTAGACCTAGCCTCTATATTTAGGCACTATGGCTTTAAGGTCGACCCTATGGGTCGGTTTCCATACTTATGCATTATGACTTTATGTCCAACCCTATGGATCGATCTTCATACTTAGTCAAATAAACTTATGATTTGATGGTCAACCCTATGAATCGGTATCCATACTTAGCCAAATAAGCATTCACTTTTTCAGCCCTTCATAGAATCAACCACTTCAAGCTTTATTCAAGGCCTGCCAGAACCTCAAACAAATATATTTATAAACCACTCTCAAGAGCTTGGAGGCTAGTGGGAACAGGTTGTTTCCACAAGGAATCTTGAAATATTTTCACAAATTGATGAATTCGATGGGTAACAAAGATATTTTGAAATGGTCATTCGATTGCAATTGAATTTAAAGTGCATAAATGTAAAAGCATAATTTTAAATGGAAATTTGATTCAATTAAAGGCCTAGCATAGGGAATTCAGATTTAACTTAATCACTTTGTTGTTCATCAAGCTCTAAGGATTGTTTGCATACTTAATTTTATTCTTGGTTCATTAACTTAGAAGACCATGATTAAAGAACTTAGAAGACCATGACTAACACCCTAATGCACTAATAAATTTCTTCATTAGTCTAGGTGCCCAATCAAATGGTCCTTTAGAGGCCTAATTAATTAAACAACTGATTAAGCTAAGGGAATTTAACCAAGACAATTAGCAATTTGGATAGCCTAAATTACCAATTGATTCAATTTTTGAATATAGACATGTTATGTTGCAAAAGAATTGGCTAGACAATTTAGAACTCACACACAAGTATGCCATAACCTAAGCCCTAATGAGATTAACGTGCAAAGACATTTTTCTCTAGCAAAGCAAAGAAAATACAATGGATGATCAAGCCAATATAATTTCTAAGTATAGAAGATGAACCTGATTTAGAATCAGTAAAATTAAGCAACAAATCAGAAAAGTACAAGTCTCAGAACCAAGATTTCAAGAGTCTAATCCTAACCCTAAGCTAGAAAACGCTTAACTTAGCCACTCATAATGTGCTAAGATAATGTCAAAGGACGATAAATAAACAATTACAAGCATAGTGTTGAGAATGAAAAATACAGAGGAAATCGAGCTGGAGGCATCCTAATCGAAGTTTGAATAACCTAATTCAGGCATATTTTCTTTTTATAAAAAGGCTTAGCCAACTCAATACTGTCCATGTCTGTGGAAGCGCAGAGGGGTGGGTATGGACGAACGCAGTAGCACTCTTCAATGCGTGCGCGAGGTCTATCTGTCAAAGTTTGGAGTGTTGCAATGCTACTCCAATTTGCTTGTTGCGTGCAGCCCCAAGCATGGCACCACTGCGCCGACGTTTGAGGGCAAGTTTATCTTTTTTCTTCTCTCTCTTCATGATTGATGCTTCAAAGCTCCCTTTTCGTTCGTTTTCATCCCATTTCGACTTTACTAGTCAATTCTACCTCATAGTTGTTCAATATCTATAAAATCATAGAATAAACATATAATATCCTAGAATGAGCCCAAATTAAGCTAGGAAAAATATCAATTTTATGGTGCTATCAAGCTCTATAGTACCTATGGGTTAGTCTCTATACTTATGCATTATGGTTTATGTCTGACCCTCTATGGGTCGATCTCTATACTTAGCCAAATAAACTTACAGTTTGATGGTCGACCCTATAAACTGGTGTCCATTCTTAGCCTAATAAGCATTCATTTTTTCACCCACAATAGTTGTCCTCAACTCATAATCGAAGTTTTGTAAGTATATTTATTCTAACTTATTCTTGGATAAGGAGTTTTTGGTTTACTCGACTAATTTTTTTTTGTGGTTGTCTTATGAGCCTCTTGCCACTGTCATGGTCATCTATCGGGAGGTCTCCATGACCTTAATGTCCTAAAACGGAAAAATAAAAAATAATTTACAATTATTAAGTATATTTGGAAAGCCTAAAATATTGGGAAAAAAATAGAAAGCCTTAAACTTTATATGGAATGGGTAATCTCTTGAAATTTTTCTATGAGCTGGATATTTCTAAAAATGGGCTAATCACAACATAATAAACATAATACTAAAATTTGATATTTAAACACCACCTTTTTATGCTTAACACGAAAAGAATGCCATTTTAAATAAGGATTAAATTCATCATATTTATGAGTGAATGATAATTTTATATGCCACCATCCATTCTTTTAAGTGTTGTGGTCGATCCGACCATGGATAACATTTTTATTATTATTATTATTATTATTATTATTATATATATATATATATATATTTTG
>NC_052353.1:33393594-33446100 GCF_009727055.1 Benincasa hispida
TTTTCTACACTAATATTCTAATTAATAGGTCCATTTACACTAATAACCTAAAGCCGCCATTTTTTAGGAATAGTCTAAAGGTTAAGATATTGCCCAAAAAAAAAAGAAAGAAAGAAAGAAATACAAAACGCCTCATATGAAAAAAAAAAATTCAAAACAAAAAAGAAACATTAGTTAGTTTTCTCTAAACTGTTTCTTTTCAAACACAACCACACGAAGGAAAGTTCCAACGTTTGAAGATTTTTTTTTTCTGTGCCAACCATCAACACCTCCAAAATCACCCCAAGAGTAGTCTGAAAACAAAGCTGAGCGAACTACAACAAACCCGCCGATGGCAGCGACAAACCACAAAAGGCAGCAACAAACCAAAACCCTATGGACATTCAAATTAATAATGTAAAATTTAAAGGATATGGCGAATAAAAAAAATATATAATGACCACGACCAAAATCATGTACAATATATATTGTAATGTACTACGTACGTGTTTCTTGACTACATGAAGTGTTCAGCCAATTGAATATATTAGACAACATACAATATTATATACAAAGCATTATCATCAACACAATTAACGGTATTTGAAATAATGAAAAATTCTATATAAAAAATATGGTGACTAAAACATAGTATATAATAACACTTGTAACACCATGTATCATTGATCGACCTGATGCGTATGAGTGAGAAAATTTTGATTAAGAGTGAACTAAGTGCAAGCATACACTGTCAATAAGTAATAAAGTTAAGAGTATTCCAAGTACCGTATCTCACAAGATTAGATTTAATTTAGATTTTGGTAAGCATAATGCAAACAATGGAACCAATAGTAACCAATTTAAATAGATGATGATGAGTTGAGTGATAAATAAAAACAATAAATAATAGTTGATAAATAGGGATTAAAAGTAGTTTCAACTAAAAGAGATTTATGCCTTGAGCTACGTGGTCGCATTATGTCCACAGTGACTTAACATGGGCAAAACACTTCTCCTATTAGGTCTTGTATCAAGTTCCTTTAGGAGCCTAAGTAGATAGACCTATATCTCTATGACTAACTGAATCCTAGATCATTTTCGTGCAATTGCTTTATCCTACGGTGTAACTTATTTCTAAGCGTACATAACAGTCCTATCTTTAGGCTTTTAATCTCGTATTTCTTTGTGACATCAATTTATATCTTAACCTTCTCAATATTTATACTCACTAGTATGTTAAATTAAGTAGCCAATTTAATTTAACAAATTAACATTAAACTGAACGAAGGAAATATGAGAGTCAAAGTGACAAGATGAATTAGTATTTGATTTATACGTCATGGTTACAATATCAACATTCAAAGAAAAGATAAAGAAAATAGAATTGAAAAAAATGCAAAAGCAGAAATGAAACAATGCTCGAAAATACAAAAAGAAAAAAACTCCCTTGAATCAATCTCACACTTTGTAGCACTGTCTAGGTCGAATTCACCTTTCTCAAGGTTGAATTCTTTCCCATCTCATGGGGTAGGGATGACCTAACCTCGGATTTCTTCAGAGGAACTCTCGTTCTTGAAGAGATTCTAGCAAAATGTTGAATTGAATCATACCAGTCTTTATTGGAGGTTGTTACTCATTTCCAATTGAATCTATGGAATTGTCATCCCTACCTACTTCAGCTAAGGGTCGCTGGGGATACTCATTTGAAGTCAGACTCAAATATGGGTAATGAAGTAGATGATGTAGTTGGATTTTGCGAGCTGTCAGTATGAGATACCTGGAATGGGGGTACTGGCATAGACACCTTATAGGGAGCCAACTTATCCAAGCTTTATCCACGCCCAAGGCTTCGATACATTTCAAAATTGATGGAATGGTGAGACATCTTCTTAGAAAGGCTAAATTTTGTCAATGATTTGAAGAGGGAGGTTTCCCATCCTTTTATAGGCCTAAGGTTGTTGAATGGTGGCCAAAATGGTACTTCAGCATTGAATAACAGTTGTGGTTCGAGAAAATAGTAACCACGAACGACTGGATACACTTCTGACACATCATCTACATAATGCGAAAACATCATGACCAATTTCTGCAAAATAGTCAAAATCCAAAGTAAAAGATCATAAAAATAGCCTAAAACAATAAAATCACACTCCCATCAAAGAACATATACTTAATCACTTTATCCAAACTTATCCGATTAAAGAGGTAAATATAATAACATGCAAAACAAAACAAAACAAAAAAACACTTTTTAGTAAGGAAAAGTATCAAAATATATGTCCAAAATGATGTATTTCATACATTTATCGATCATATACATTATATTAAATATAGCAATGTAATAGAAATCTCTGAAAACCCAAAATATTTCTATATATATACTCTAATTAATGAACAAAAAATAAACTACCATATTGTTATTCCTGAATTTTAGGATATATATCATATTAGTTATTTGATAAAATAAGAAAGAGAAAAATATCTTTCTAATCCTTATTTTTTTAGGAATGGATGGATTTGGCCCCTCAATTTTCCATGTAGCCCTTTTAGTCTCTTAGTTTTGCAAAATAAGTTTAAAAGTCCTTATTCTCATTTTAATAATTAAATAAATATTTTTTATACTATTTAATTTTTATATAACATTTATAAATTAAAAAAAAAATTAATTAATTTCCTCTCTCCTCCTCCTCCCCTCCCTCCCCCATCATTCCCTATTCATCTTCTTCCCTTTTTTGCGTGGAAACATCCCCTTAGCCTCTACCCTTCTTTTATTCCACGCTCTCTCCAACTCTAGAATCTCTCTGTTCTCACTTGCTCTTGTGATTTCATCGAAAGATACGTGGGTATCAATTTTTGCAACTGAGATAGGGTGTTCAAAAAATCTAGATGACTCGAAAAAAACCGATTAACTCAACCCAACTTGTTTGATTTGGGTTGGGTTATGAATTCTTTTGGCTTAGGTTGAGTCAAATAAATGAAAATTTTATGGATTAAGTTTATTCATGGATCACCTAAAATAACCCGAACCAACCCGAATATATTATTAACTTTAAAATGTAATTTTTCTTTTGCTTATGTATAATTAGATATACATATATATTTTTTAATTTTATCAGTTTTTTGGATAATTTATTCTTCAATAACTCTTAAAACTAGTTCTTCTTTCGCACTTTGAAAAAAGATTATACATTATATAAATTGAAATTGAATTGTTAACCTTAACTCATATATGAAAATAGTTAAATCGAATTTTTACATATTAACATTTTACTTCCTTTTATAAAAAAAATAAAATTTAAATAAATGTCTCGAGTAACCCGAACCAACCCAACCCAAATATTTCATGGTTGGGTTGGGTTCATTTTTTAATGAGGGTTATTTGGGTTGAAGAAATTTACAATCCAAACAATTGAATTGAGTCTAAAAAGTCATTCAATTCAACCCAACCCAACCCACGAACACCCCTAAACTGAAATAGACTTCTTTTCGATCGGTGGGGAACTGTTTCTGTTATTGCTTTAGAAATTGCCTACACAAATTAAAGCATAAATTGGAGATGGTGCAGTTTGTCCAAGTGAGAGATAAGTCATGTTACCTCTAAATTCTCATGAGACAACTCTTAGGGGCGGTTTGGTTTATGGTTTCGTAGATGTCTAGAAATAAAGAATGTCTATAAATAAGATATCATGTTTGGAAATCAAAGATGATTGGGTTTTGATTATATATGAAAATGAGAATAGGATGTCCGGAGATGTGTTATACTTTTTATGTAATTATAAAGTATAAAATTAATAAAAATTAATTTTAATAAATAATTTTTTGTTTATTAATTTATTTTTATTAGATTAAGTTATTAAATGAATTTTAAGCTATTAAAATTTAACTAAATTTACTCATTTACCCTCCAATTTAATATATTTATTATCAATTAAAATTTTTATATTGCACATTTATATTATCAATTTTTATTAGAAAAATATTGGTAATTAATTTAAATATTTATTTTCTTTTTTTGTTGTAGTTTTGTTAATTGAAGAGTTAATTAACTCATTGTTAAATGTCAATTATAAGCCTTATATATACAAAAGAAGTTGTTATAAACTAATTGATTTTAAATCATCAAACAATATTTTTAATTTATAAAAAATAACTACGATTATAGATTAAAACTAGTAATTGAAAAAAATTAACTTATTTTATTATTAATTAATTAATTGATAATTTTTAAAGACTAATTAATAATTTTAATAAATAATTTATGATGTTAATATTAATTACGAATAAAAATGGATCTAAGCAAATATAATTATGGTTATTCATTTTGTTAAAAGATTATGGTTTTTCTTATTAATTAATAATAATAGAATAAATTATTATATTAGCATTATTATTAATAAAATTAATTATATATGTCAATTAAAAATTTAATTTAAATATATTTATAAAAATTAAATAAATTAACCAATTCAACAAAGAGGAAATCAAATAAATTGAAAAGATAAAAAAGTAAGAGAGACAACGAATAATAAAAAGGAAGACGAGAGAAAAATAGAGATTTGGAAGCATAATCTTATTCAGTATTTTTTTAAGTATTTATATAGCCCTGAGAACCCTAACATAGCAGTACAGAGAATAACAGAGTAATTAAGTTGTGGAGTTTGTTACCAAAACTACCGTGAGATGAAGAAGGCTAAAAATAGGGGGCAGGAACTTACTGATATTTACAACGTCAATAACCAACTCCTATTGCGCAAAATATCTAGTGAAAAATATTTGTTAATCTCATTGTGTGACTTTAACATCCCTTCTCAAACTCGATATCACATAGAGTTTGTGTTTAAGATTGCTAAAACTGAGAGGTTTTGTTAACCAATTTGCGAGTTGGTCGACTGAAGGAACATAGTGAATATCTAGCTGTTTAACTAATTCTTTATCTCTTAACAAAATAAACATCGATCTCTACATGTTTGCTTCTTGAGTGGAAAAATCGGATTAGCTGCTAAAGACAAGGCACTCATATTGTCACACCAAAATATGTGTTGTTGTGCAAGGATTGGGTATTTCTGACAGTAGTAATTGGGTCCAACTAACCTCAGCTGCAGCATGAGCTAATGAGCGATACTCTGACTCTGTGTTTAATCGTGCAACAACATGTTGTTTCTTAGATGACCAAGAAACCAAGGAATGACCAATGAAAACACAATATGCAGTAATAGATTTTCGATCATCTACACACACTACAAGAAATCTAACCTCTCCCGACGTCACAATTTGTCAGAAAAGTATGGAAAACGCGTCGGGAGAGCCTCTCCCGACGAATAAAGGGTCGTCGGGAGTTTGGTCGAGAGAAACCCGTCGAGAGAGGAACTCTCGACACATTTTAAAATGGTATCGGGAGTTAGTCGGGGAACTCCCGATACACATATAGGGTGTCGGGAGTTCTAGAGCTACCGATGCCGAACTCCCTACGGTTGTTCCATGCGTTCGGAGTTTCGAAACTCCCGATGATTTTATTTAATGCGTCAGGATTTACAAGAAATCTCGACACAGTAATATATGCGTGGGGAGTTCATTTATTAGTTGAAAATTGTCTATCGAATATTTTTAATTTATCATTTGTAATTTTTAAAAATTTGATCTGAATAACCTGTAAAACATAATAAACCAAATAAAGATTCACATGATCAAACAACGAAAATGAAGTCCATATTATAACAAGTAAATAAAAAATTACAATATCCAAACAAATTCGATACTAGAAGTTCATAAACATTCATATCACAAATACATAAAAGAAATAAAATAGAAACGACATCTAGAACACGTCTGGAACACAGCATCTTCAACAATTGTCCCAGCTCATCTTCGAACAACATTCTATAATAAAACAAAAATATTCAAATTTCATATTGGTAAACATCCACAACACATTCAAACTTAAAAAACATGGAACCTCCTGAAAACACACAAAACAAGTAAACAAGAACCAACACATTAGAACTTTGTAAACATTCATAAACACATAAGAACTCCAACTTCAAGGACAAGACGGGTGTAATGAAACTCTACCCACCCCCCATGACAAACATGGAACTTCTCGAACATAAAAAATACATAAAACGAGTAAACATGGACCGACACACATAAAACTCAAACTTTGTCCCCAAAATGGTTTAACCCAATCTCAATCCACCCCCCAACAATACATTAGATTTTCGTAAACATTCATAAACACATAAGAACTCCAAGTTCAAGGATAAGACGGGTGTAATGAAACTCTACCCACCCCCCACGACAAACATGGAATCTCCTGAAAATAAAAAACACATAAAATAAGTAAACAAGGACCGACACATATAAAACTCAAACTTTGTCCCCAAAAAGGTTTAACCCAATCTCAACCCACCCCCAACAACACATTAGAACTTCGTAAACATTCATAAACACACAAAACGACGGGCCTTTACGGCGTCAGGAGTTTTCCGAGAACTCCCAATGCCTTCTTACATCGTCGGGAGAGACTATTTCTCCCGATGACCAAACTCCCAACGCCCATTTTAGGCGTCGGGAGAACTCATTTTTCTAGTAGTGACAACAAGCCCAATTTGCATCTTAAAAGGCTACTATCTACAATAAGGTGGGTTTAGGAATGCTTAATCCATGAGATAAGGTCCCTTAAAGTAGTGAAGCACTCTTTTTACAGCTTGCCAGTGAATGTTTGTAGGAGATTGAAGAAATTGACTAAACTTGTTAATGATGTAAGAGATATCAGGTCTAGTGGTAGTCAAGAACTATAAAGCCCTAATTGCACTTCTATAAATAGTGGGATTTGACAAAACTTCTCCTTCATTGATTGACAAATGATTCCCAGTCACTGCTGGTGTGGGTCAAGGTTTAATGTGCCTCATGTCTAGCTTTTCTAATAAATCCAATATATTTTTTTGTTGATTTAAGTGAAAACCTATGTCGTCTCTGCGAACTTCCAAAGAAAATATGAGAGTTCACTAAGAACTTTGAGTGAAAACTCTTTTTTCAAGTTTGCTACAAAACGATCAATCACATTACGTTGATTACCAATCACTAATATATCGTCAACATAAATTAATACATAAATTTGAGTATCACCTTTTACAAAGTAGAACAAAGAGTTGTCTACCCTTGATTCCTTGAATTTCCAGCAAAGTAAAACATTTTTAAACCTCTCATATCAAGCTCTATGAGCTTGTTTTAGATCATATAAAGCACAGTTGAGCTTACAGACATATTGTGGCATCTCTTGATTTACATAACCCTCAAGTTGGCACATATAGACAAATTCTTCTAATTTTCCGTTCAAAAAGGCATTATTCACATCTAATTATCTCACATTCCAATCATAATTTGTAGCCAAAGTCAACATGATACGAATGGTTGTGGATTTGACTATGGGACTAAAGGTTTCTTTGAAATCAATACTTGGATTTTGTGAAACCCTTTCGCTACGAGTCATGCTTTACACTTTTGTATGGTTCCATATGTATTTTTCTTGATTTTGAACACCCACTTGCATCCAACCAAGTTAGTTTTAGGAATGTAAGGAACTAAAGTCCATGTTTTGTTTCTGTCTAGTGCCTCCATTTCTTTTTGCATAGCCTTTTTCCACTCAACTGACTACAATGCTTCTTTTACTGATCTAGGCTCTTGATCATCAAAAACTATTTACTGATCTAGGTTTTTTGTTTGAATACACCACCTGTAGATCGTGTTTGCATGGGATGTAAGGAGGATGTTTGGGGAAGTTGGCTATCAAGGTTTGTAACAAGGTCTGTTTGTTCTAAAATTGGAACTTGGTCAGCTACAATGTTGTTATTACCTGGTTCTGAAAGAGGATCCAAGGATGGCACTGTTGCAATGGGTCTTTCTTCAATTGTTTGACTTAAGGAACCAGAGTTCTCAATGTTGAATCATATTGAGATGAATTAGACTGAGTGATTGAAGCTTTGGTTGGGCTTAAGACCAAATTATCTTTCTCGGAGAGATTTGAGCTAGGTGAAGGAAAACCAACAAAGATACAATGGTTTTATATGACTCTTGTTTTGAAACAAAGCTGGTTAGAAAACCATTTGTTAGGGGATTTTTTTCATTCAAAATAACATGTCTTAACAAATACACCATTCCACTTGAGCTTAGACACTTGTAACCTTTATGATCTTTACTATAGCTTAAGAACACACATTTTGTGCTGTGAAATTGAAATTTTTGGGTTTAATAGGATCTAAGACAAGGAAAACATACACTCCTAAATATTTTTAAGAAGGAATAATTTGGTAGTCTATCAAAGGCTTTCTCCCATAGTGATTTAAACCCCAATATTGTTGTTGGTAATCAACTTATGAGAAAAATAGCCGAGATAAAAGCTTTCCACAAGAACCTTAGTGGCATAGAAACTTGTGCTAGTAGAGTAAGACCCATTTCTACAATATGTCTATGTTTTCTCTCAACTAAACCAGTTTGTTGACTTGTACGAGGGCAAGGATGCCTAAATTCTATTCGGTTCTCTTTAAGAAAGTTTGAAAAAGTCCTAAACTCACCTCCAATCAGTTTGTAATGTTTTTATCTTTTTCTCAAACTCGTTCTTAACAAAATTTTATATTGAACAAAAGATTGGAAGGCTTGATTTTTTGTGTTTGAGAGGATAGATATAGGTCAACCTAATGTAACTGTCCACAAAACTAATGTAGTATCGATAACCTAAGTTAGATGCTATTGGTGACAGACCCCATAGGTCACAAGCTATAAGCTCAAGTGGTTGTTTAGCACTAAAATTTAACGCTTTAAAAGGGAGAGTATGAGATTTTCCATATTGAAAGACATCACAAAACATATTAGTTTCATTATCAAGAGAAGTTACATTTACCAACTTAAAAACACTTAAAAGAACTTTGTTAGATGGATGGCATAGCCATTGGTGCCACACATCCCTAGACACATTAGATTGACTCAAAAAGGGAATATTTGCATATTGACCTGCAGAACTTGGCTAAAAAGAACTAAAATTCGATTCTAACTACTCTTTCGATAGCAAACTAGGATAACGTTGAACTTGAGAAGAATTGGCCTTGGCAAGCGGAAGATCTAGTTGATAAAGCCCATTTTTAAATGTCCCTTACAACAACACCTTCCTTGTTTCCTCCTTAACCAAGTAATAAAAAGAGTGAAATTTAACAAAACAACAATTATCAGCTGTAAGTTTGGTAATGCTAAGAAGATTTCTTTTAATTTGTGGTGCATAAAACAATAATTATCTGCTAAAATATTACTTGTGAAGTAGGTCAATTCTCTAAATCTTTTTTTATATATATACAAAATAAATATTCTTTTCTCATGGATGACCCAAGGTCGGCCTTCATGAGAGGAATTTTTTTACACACATATAGCACATGAGGGTGGGGGGCACTCCTCCCTCCTCCATCTCTCATGGAAAACATATAGGGTCGGTTGAAAAGCAATAAAAAAGTACTCTCTTAGGCTTATAATTGTGTTAGTTTTATTATTAATTTGTGTTCTTTGATGGACTTTATGTTGAAGTTTTAGGAATTGAGAATTTGGACCGCAATGGGCCAATTTGAGCGTGAAATGGTGAATATACTCTTAGAAAGGTCAAACTTTGACCTAGAATAAGGAAATGGATCAAAAGGGTTGAATTAGGGCTAAAAACGGTGTGGTGCGTGTGATAGCACAAAAAATGTGCTATTTTTCTCTTCTTAATTTTAGGTCGTTACTATGTTGAATGTATTTATTTAATGATTTTATAGGTATCAAGCATCTTGGAGGTAGAATCCGTCGTTACGAGTTGTTCGAGATTAATTTGGAGCAATTAAGAGCTAATTTGAGCAACCGAACTTCAAAAGGACGTAAAAGGACAAAAATGCCCCTGGATGGAGCGTCACAATGCTACAAGGCAATAGTTACTTGTTACTAGAGGGAAGTGTAACATTGCAACACTACTTAGAGCGTTGCAACGCTCCAGCTTTTATCTGTTGCAACGTTGCAATGTTGCAACACCTGCTATATTGCGTTGTTTTTCAATTTTAGGCAGAAGGATCGACTCCCAATCGGCTCCTAAGCCAATTTTCTCCCCTTCTCACCTCTCTACTTGTATTTTTCTTCTCTTTTCCTTCACATCTCATGTAACTAATAGAACGATGTCGGGATTCATCTTCTCCATCTCCATGGGAAAGTAAGTTCTACCTATTTTCTAGTTTAGGGGATTTTGGAACAATGCAATTTTTTGGAGTTTTGTTTGAATGAAATTTCTATAATCTTGTCTATGTGTTTTAATCTGAGTTTTGCATTTATGAATTGCATGATTTTATTGTTGACTGGTGACCAATGATTTTGTTGTGTAATTTGAATGTTTTAAGATAACTTGTAATATGTGACATTTAATTATAGGTTAACCTCAAAGGAAGCAATAGGTTAGTTAGGCTTGCAATTGATTTTCTATAAAGAATAGTATTTTGTCCTATCGACTTAGAAAGAAACCACATTAAATGTTTGATTAGACGTTGGAAGTCAAACACTCATTTTAGCGTCATCCCTAGAACTTAATGCGATTTGTCAATTTGTATGGAACGGATTTGTTTCCTATGCATCTCGATTAATTGGGTAATTATGACCATTGATTTGGATTCCAATCAATTAGGCTAGGCATAGTCAAGAAACTAAAATTGTATTTAAATAACTCGATGAACAAAAGTTGCGTTGGTCAATTCCAATTCCCTTGAGATAGGTTGTTTCCTTAATTGCATTTCTATCTTTTATTTTCTTGCAATTCGACTTATCCAATCCCCTGCCCCCCCCTCCCCCTCTCCCCAATTTTACCTCTTTAACTAAAAACAAGCTTCAACGAACTAATCTTCCGCTTGTTGGGATTAGTCTCCTAATTCTCCCAGAGTCTCGTAGTTTGTAAACTATACACATTGTTATGAATAAAATAAGTTATTTTATTTGGCATTTGATCATATCCAATAAACAAAGCTCTATGGTTATTATATGTAAACTTAAGCATGTATATGAGATATATAAGTGGATCAGCCTTAAGTGATAACCTAAATAGGTCTGTAGTATAAGGATTAAGGAGGGATACCTAATCCTGGTGACACTATAGATACGATCCGCTTTGTAGAAGTTTACAAGTGTTGTGAACTACTACAAATGGTAGATCCTGACCATTCATGTGGAGACATGCGAGCAGGGAGTCCTATACAAAGAGTTTGTACAAGACCAGACCACAAGATAATTCGTCTCTTTATATAACGCCGTTGATACTTGAGACTTACATCACACCTAAACGACCATAGGTGACATGACTTCAATCCTAAGTGTTTTGGGAACTCCTGCCTTTGAGGGCAGTCTTTTCATTAGTATGGGCGAGAATGGCCAGATTTCCAACTCAATATGCCTACCTTTTTGGAGATTTATCTGATTTGGGAGCTGAGAACTCAGTTACACAAGATAAAATTCACTTCTTCCTCGAAGTAAGGGTAAGTAGATGGATTTCTCCTTTAAAGGCTGATTATGGGTCTTGAACATAGTGGCCACAACTTCTCTTTGGAAGAGAGGACTCATTCATAGTAGAACTATGACTTATGTTCATTAGAGAGATCAGTGGTACTTAAGAAGTTAGAGTAACTACAAAGGCATAACGGTTATTGGCCCAGCTGTACTTACGAGCGATTTGTGAAGGGTTATCGCACTGTTGATCGATTGATATGAACACAAAATATATCTGTAGTAAGGAGAGTGCAACTATCAGAATTTAGTGGAGTATATGGTAGTTAATAGATGATACATACTGTGACTAAAGAGTTTAGTAAGTTATTCACGTATAGTTGGAGCTTCAAGCTACAGGTCCATAAGGTCCCCTTGGTAGCTCAATGGATTCAAGTTGAGAATCGGTTCATTAGGTTTATTTGAAATATTCAAATTGACAAGAGGAAATTCGATTATATATGATATGATCGGTGTGATGTATGAGATACCCAAGTGGAGGATTAATGTAAATGAGATTTACATTAAATACCATGAAATAGAAAAAGAACTATGGTTTATATGTTTCATAGGATGAAATATTAAAACTATAGGTTATAAATATAATATGGTAAGTTGATTATCATATATATTTATAATAATATTAGTTATTGGATAATTATATCTTTTTCTCTAATAACCAATTAAGTGGGAAGTTATTGGTGGTTTCATGGTAACTGTGAGATAAAAAGGAAAAAGTTTTCTTAATTTTAGTAGTGGTTGTGAGAGTTGCTATTCTTGAAAACTCACTCATGGTTTTCTATCAAGTGAATAGAATTCACTAAACGATAGCTGAAGAGAGCCTAAACGATCGTGGAGTGACACTACATGATAGTTCACTCAGTTGGTCGTCTTCTAAACGATCACGAAGCATTTATTATATGATCGCGAAGCATTTGCTAAATGATTGAATATTCATCTATGTGATAGACTTTTGTCATCTCCCACTTGCTCAATCATTTATACGATTGTTATTCCTCCGATCTCTTCTTCTAACCAAGTCCACACAGAGCTCACACTTCTAGATTCTCACACCGAGAATACCAAGGTAGCCATTTTAGTGGTGTCTTACTCAACTCGACTGAGGTCGAGGTTTTGAAGGTCGTTAGTTGAGTTTGTGTTTGCTGATTGATCGTGTTGTGATACGATCGTAATGTTCGAGATTGAATGAGCATGTTGCTGATTGATTATGTTGTTTTCTTGGAGATTGAACGAGCGTTTGTGATCGAGAGAGTTTAAAGATGAGTCTTCAAAGGTATGTATAATCTTTCCCTTGATCTTTGTAAAGTATGTTGTAATTTCGTATTGTGCATGACCTGTAAATTTTCGTTTCTTGATTGTAATTGTGTATATTCAAATTCAAATGGAATTTGGAACAATCATTCCACTGCTAATGGAAATCTTCATGTTAGATTTCCTTCACCGCGCTTCTCTGAGGTTTGACCCTGGACTTGCCGCTTGTATTACTAGTTAGTATAAGTAGTTCGTTCGGTGATTTATAAATTTTATTTGTGTAGTAAGGTTTTACTGGCGACGGTAAATTCCAGGTTTTACTAGCGCGTCATCCACAACAGTTCAACTAGTAGGCCAGCAATAAGGTAGTGCCACATCACTGCCCATGGTGACATGGTATTATGGAATTTCTCACGCAAGCGCTGCTTATGGCACTATGGCGCCATCGGGATTCTTATAGATGTGAGTTGTTATTTGTAGTCATGAGAGGCTGGTTTTGGGAGTTTATATATTTTAAGGTTGTTTAAAGTTCGTCAACTGCCTCCATCAGGAGTCGAATTCTGGACAAAGACGACGATTTGGAGCTTTAAAGAAGTCAATGAATGAGAAGATTGTAAGAGGACAATCCCGAGCTTGAGGACAAGCCTAACTTGCATCTCTTTCCCTCTTTAATCCTTGGTTTTTCTGTATTTGAATACGTTATGAATTGTCTATACTCGTATTGTACCATGAGTACGTAACCCTTAGGGTTTTTAAATTAATTCTTGGATCTTTGCAAACTATTTGAGTTGTTTAATATTAATGCATAAACTATTTTAGCATGTTTAATCTTTATGCTTTTGAACATTGGGCTACTAGTTGAATGATTCTTACTTGTTGTCTTCCTTGAGAGAAAGGGTGATGGGTTTAATCTAATATGTTAAACTGTTAATCAATTATGTATGAAAGTGATAGGAGGTTAATAGAGATCGATAATGGAGGAAATTAATGTTATAACTATTTAAATAATTTCATGAAAGTGAATTAATGGTTAGGTATTAGAAAAGGTTGAGCTCAAGAGAGGATACATGAATATTAGACTTCTAGGTCTATAGGTAACAATTAATCAATCTAAGAATCAAAAAATTAATTTAATTAATCAATTAACGAAGTCATTACCCAGTTTCGCCATGGTTGCTTATCATTTATTGCTTTCTAGGATTATGTTATCTTAATATTTATCACAGTTCAATCCCCTAGATAAAATTACAAGAATCTCTGAATAACTAAATGCTTTTCAAACAAATTCTTTAGAGGACGATACTCGGTCAAGGTCGTTTTAACTGTATTATTACACGATGCATGAGATTGTGCATATCATCAACCTCCATGAGGATTTTTTTATAATGTTTAATTGTTGGCCTTGTTGCATTGGTATGTCCCTAGGGGTCGGTCTCCATACTTAACCTAATTAACTCACACTTCATGGTCGATCCAATGGGTTGGTCTCCATACTTAGCCAAATAAACTTATGACTTTTGGTCGACCCTATGGATTGGTCTCTGTACTTAGTCAAATTAACTCACGAATTCATACCAATTCTAGCCAAGTAAACTCATGGCTTCATGGCCGACTCTATGGGTCTGTTTCCATACTATGCCAAATAAACTCATGGCTCCATGTTATCCCTATTGGTCGGTCTCCATACATAGTCAAATTAACTTATGGCTTTATAGTCAACCCTATGGGTCGGTCTCCATATTTACCAAATAAACTCATCACTTCATGGTCGACCTTATGATCCTCATACTTAGCCAAATGAACTCATGATTTTAAGGCTAATCCTATGGGTCAATCTCCATACTTAGGCAAATAAACTCTTTGCTTCATATCAAACCCTATGGGTCAGTCTCCATACTTAACCAAACAAACTTGTGATTTTATGGCCAACCCTATGAGTCTATCACATATTAAGCAAAATAAACTCATGGCTTCATGATCGACCCCTCTGTTAGGTTTTGTGTCCTAAATCTCATATATCTTGTAGTTTGCAAAAAAAAATTATATAAAATAAGAGGTATTTTATTAACATTTAGATTGCATTAATTCAATCCAATAAATTAAGATCCAAAGTTATTTCATGTGACTTAAAACATGTATGTGGTTGACATACATGTGGATCATGTTTAAGTAATAACTTAAGTGGTTTGTAGTAGATGATAAGGTTGGATTCCTTATCCTGGTGAAACTATGAATACGACCCATTTTATAGTTGTTACAATTGTTGTAAAGTGCTACAAATGATCTGATCTTGATCGGTCATGTGGAGACATGTGAGCGAAGGTATTTTATACAAAAAGTTTGTATAAGATCAGACCACGAAATGAATAGACTCTATATAACACCATTACTAGAAGAGCCTTACATTTTACTAGGATGACTATAGGTGACTTGACCTTAATCCTGAGTGAGTTGTGAACTCTTGTTCATGAGGGCAAACCTTTCATCTATATGGGTGAGAGTGGCTATGTTAGCTAACTCAACAAGCCTACCATTTTGGGGATTTTTTCAAGTAAGAAGCTAGGAACACAACTACACAAGATGGAATTCACTCATTCTTAACCTTAGGGAATGTAGATAAATTGCTACCTTAGTAGCTGATTCTGGATCTTGAATAATGAGGCCTCAACCTCTCACTTGCTCGAGAGGTGTTAGTTTATAGTTGGACTATAAACTATTTGTTCATTAGAGGAATCAATGGAACTTAAGAAGATAGATGTAACAACAAGGTTAAATGATAATTTGACTCAATTGTAGTTATGAGCGATTTGTAAATGATCAACTAACTATTGATTGGTTATATCCATGGACACAGAAATATATCTGCAATACGAAGAGTGCAGTTATTGATTTTTAGTGGAGTGATCAGTAGTTAATAAATATTGATTAATTAAATTAAAGAGTTTAATTAATTAATATCATATCATTGGAGCTTCTATTTTGTAGGTCCATAAGGTCTCCTTGTTAGCTCGCTAAAGGATAGTAATTAGGAATGATTTGAATTGTTCAAATCAATTGAGATAATTTTATATTAATGAGATTAATATATAATGGTTAATTATAGATTTGAACTATAATCTAAATTATGTGAGAGAAAAATATTTGAATGCGATTCAAACATTAAATTCAAGTGAATTAGATTCATGAAGAATTAAGTGATTATAATGTTAGGGAGGTGGATAAATATGTGATGTTAATTAATTAGGGTTGTTTTTAAATATAGAAAAATGAATCAAAATATTTACAAAACATAGTAAAATTTTAGAACTATCAATGATAGACATTGATAGACTTCTATCAGTGTCTATCAGTGACATTGTTAGACATTGATAGAAGTCTGTCAGTGTCTATCAACGTCTATCATTTATAGTTTCAAAATTTTGCTATATTTTGTAAATATTTTCAACAGTTTTACTATTTGAAATAATTTTCTAATTAATTAACTATATATTAAATAGGATTTAATATATGTTTATTTAATTAGTGTTCCTATTAATTAAATAAGGGTTATCTAAATAATTAGCACTAGGAGTATAAAAGAAAATACTTGGAGAAGGGGTTAACATATAAATATATCCTTATAGCCCATTAAGGACAAGGATCTCATTTGTTCAAAATATACCTAGCCTCCACACTAAAATCTTCTATACTCTCTCACCAATTTCTTTATAACTCTTCCTCTTCCTTTTCCAAGTATTGTAGACCACTCATCAAATCCTTGGAATCCTAGAGAATAACAAGGTTATTCCTACGGTGTCCTTGATCGTGAAGAGGTGTTCGTGATTAAAAAAAAAAAAAAAAAGAGAGAGGATTTTTTGAGAAGTTTGGTATTCAATAAAGGTAAGCTATGTTTTCCCTTTTTCTCCATCTTCAATAAAATGTTGAATATAATGTTTATTTTCCATTGTTCTTTGTATGGATTGCTGTGATTTTGTTTCTTTTAAATGGAAAAACTAGATGCAAGATGATCACTACACTTCAGATCATGCAATCAATGCAAGAATTGTTTGAGTGAGTGTCCTCACAATTCAAGTAGAATGAGGTTGATATTGACGAAACCAGTAATGTCAGCTTTCTATTTGAACTCCGGTCCATATTGAATGTTAAGGGACTTATAAAAGAGGCAAAGGTTGCTAACTGTAGTGAAGTTTATTAAAGAGGTTCTTCCTCAGAGAAAAGACATGAAGTTTTAGTTAGGGTTTTCAAGATGGTCCCACTACTCTCAAAAAACTAAAGAGATCATGACAGTAAATCTGATTTACTTGTCTTGGAGTCGTGCTTAGTAAAAAATGATGATTCTGACTGAATAGTTGATTCAAGGGCTACTAATCACGTATGTTCTTCCTATCAGGGATTTAATTCTTGGAGAAAATTGAAAGTTGGAGAGATGACTCTTCGAGTTGGTACTAGTGAGGCCATTTCAGCTTGTACTATAGGCAGACTTAAGGTATTTTTGGACAAGAAATGATATATGTCATTAGATGACGTATACGTAGTTCCTAATATGAAAAAGAACATAATTTCTATTTCTTGTTTGATTGAACAAAACTATTCTCTCTTCTTCTCTGAAAATAAATTATTTATTTTTAAAAACGCAATGGAGATAGGCTTTGCCTTAAAAAAAGTAACTTATATGTTCTAAGGTCGTTAGCTATAAAAGTTTTCCTAAATACTAAAATGTTAAAAAAGGAAACAACTGCCCAAGAATTTCTCCTAAAGAAACTGCCCATCTTTGGCATCTAAGATTAGGTCACATTAATCTCAATAGGATTGAAAGATTGGTTAAAAGTGGACTTCCAAATGGTTTAGAAGAAAACTCTTTACATGTATGTGAGTCTGTTGGGGTTGATGCCCTAAATCTCATAGGGTCTTGTAGTTTGTAAATACTTGTATGAACAAAACATTCTATGATTTATAATATATGATATTTTATTCACTTCTTTCTATGAAATATTTGATATTTTAGTTGCATTAACCACAAACCAATAAACTAAGATCCATGGTTATCGTTGTAACTTAAACATGTATGTAGAGACATACAAGTAGATCGTGTTTTAAGTGATAACCTAAATGGTTTGTAGTATATGGATAAGGCTGGATACCTTATACTGGTGACACTATGAGTATGGCTCGCTTTGTAGTTGTTACAAATGTTGTAAAGTGCTACAAATGATCTGATCCTGATCATTCATGTATTAGACATGCGAGCAGGGATATTCTATACAAAGGAGTTTGTATAAGACCGGACCTCGAAATGTTTAGTCTCGTTATATAACGCCATTCATGACAGAGACTTTCATTTCACTAGGATGGTCATAGGTAACAAGACCTTAATCCTGATTGAGTTGGGAACTCCTGCCTATGAGAGCGGTCCTTTTATTTATTTGCATAGGTGCGAAAGGCCAGATCGCCGACTCAAACCTATCACTTTGGAGATTCGTCTGATTGGGGAGCTTGGAACTCAACCGCACAAGATGGAATTCACTCCTTCCCGAAGCAGAGGTAAGCAGATTAATTGCTCCCTTAAGGGCTAATTCCTGGGCTTGAACAATGTGGTGCCACACCCTCTCTTGGCCCGAGAGGGGTTTAGTCCTAGTGCTACTTAAAGAGTTAGAAGGATTAATGGTACTTAAAGAGTTAGATGTAACTACAGGGCCAAAACGGTAATTTGGTCTAGCTGTACTTACAAGCAATTTGTGAAGGGTCATCATATTGTTGATTGGTTATATCCAATGAACACAAAAATATATCTGTAGTACGAAGGGTGCAGCAGTCGGTCTTTAATGGATTTCCCGACGATTAACGGATGGTGGATAATGTGATTAAAGATATTAGTCAGTTATTCGTATACCGTTGGAGCTTCAAGCTACAGGTTCATAAGGTCCCCTTGGTAGCTCAATGGATTTAAATTGAAAATTAGTTTTTGGGTTAATTTGAAATGTTCAAATTAATAAGAGAAAATTTTATTATATATGATAGAATTAAATTAATTCGATTATATATGATAGAATTAAATTAATTCAATTATATATGATATAATTGATATAATGTATTTGATACATTATTGTTTCGATTAGAGGAACTAATATTTGAATATAATTCAAATATATTGTCTATGAATAAGATCCATAGTTATTAAATTTAATATAAATATGATTTATATTAAATGCCATAAATAAAGAAAAAGAACTATGGTTTATATATTGTATATGATGCAATATTAAAACTATAGGTTATAAATATAATATGATAAGTTAGTTATCATATTTATTTATATTTATTATTTGTTTGATAATTAAATTTTTTTTTCTTTCCATAACCACCCTTAGTGGGTAGTTATATGGTTTTATGGCAAATTTGGGATAAAATGAAATTGGATTTCAAAATCTCAAACGACTGACATTATTAGCAATCGAGTAAGAGAGTGTTACTATATGATCACTTGAGAGCTTACACGATCGAGTACATTTTCTATGTGATAGACTTTATCTTCTACACAACCGTGTTTTCGTTTACTCAATCGTCTTTCTCCTCCATTCTAAACCTTCACTCAAATTAAAATAAGCCAGAGCCCACCACTCCTGGATTCTCACACCCAGAATACCAAGGTAACCTAATGGTAGTGTCTGGTTTGTTCGAGTATCGAGTTGTTGTTCGTAACTGTTCGAGGGAGATCGAGTTGTTCGCTGTGTTCATGAATGATCGAGGGATTATCATGAAGAACAGTTCTTCAAAGGTATAATCTCTTATCCTTTGTTTTTATTTTAGAAGCATGCTGTAATTTAAGTTTTGTACATAATCTGTTTTATATAACTGTAAATGTATGAGTTCATTCACAATGGAGTTTGGACGATCCGCTTCCGCTAAAAAGTCCTATGTAATTAGAGTTCCTTCAGAGTCATGCCTTGAAGGCAAGATAACAAAACGACCTTTTACTAGAAAAGGTTATAGAGCCAAAGAGACCTTGGAGCTTATACATTCAGATCTTTGTAGTCCGATGAATGTAAAAGCAAGAGAAGGGTATGAATATTTCATCTCTTTCATAGATGATTACTCAAGATGCGGGTATCTTTACTTAATGCAATACAAGTCCAAAGCACTTGAAAAGTTCAAGGAGTATAAGACTGAAGTTGAAAATTTGTTAGCTAAAAAGATTTAAAAAAAAAAAAAAAAAAAAAAAAAAAAAAAACTACGATCTGATCATAGTGGAGAGTATATGGACTTAAGATTCCATAACTATTTGATTGAACATGGAATTATGTCCTAACTCTCAGCCTCTGGTATATCTCAGCAGAAATAGAGCCCTGTTGGACATGTTTCAGTCTATGATGAGTTATACTCAACTTTCTAACTCGTTCTAAGGATTTGTAGTGGAGGCTGCTATTTACATCTTGAACAACATTCCATGAAAGAGTGTTTCTGAAACACCTTTCGAGTTATGAAGAGGTTGTAAAGGTAGTTTATGCCACTTTAGAATTTGGGGATGTATAGCCCATGTGCTCATGACAAATCCCAAACAGTTGGAAACTCATTCGAAAGTATGCCTATTTGTAGGCTACCCTAAGGAAACGAGAGGTGGGTACTTCTTTGATCCAAATAAAAATAAAGTGTTTGTATCGATAAATGTTACCTTCTTGGAAGAAAACCAAATGAGGGACCACAAACCATGAAGCAAAATAAGTTTAAGAAAGATTTCTAAAGATACTAGTGAGACTTTAACAAGGGTTGTTGAAGAGGCTAATACATCAACAAGGGTTGCTGATGTCGGTTCATCTAATCATGTTAATCCATCTCAAGAGTTGAGATTACTTCGATGTAGTGGGAGGGTTGTGAACCCACTTGTTCGCTACGTGAGTTTAACAGAAGCCCAAGACATCATATCTAATGATGGGGTTGAGGACCCATTGTCTTACAAACAAGCAATGGAAGACGTTGACAATGATGAATGGATTAAAGCCATGAATCAAGAAATGGAGTCTATGTACTCCAATTCTATCTGGGAGCTTGTAGATAAACTTGATGGGGTAAAACCTATAGGTTGAAAATGGACTATGAAGGGAGTGAAAATGATGATGATGACTTTGATCAGAATGTTGATGAGCCTTGTGTTTACAACAAAATCATCAACAGCTCAGTAGCTTTCCTTGTATTGTATGTGGATGAAATCCTACTCATTAGGAATGATGTAGGCTTTCTGATAGATGTACAGAAATGGCTAGCCGCCTAGTTTCAAATAAAGATTTGGGTGAGGCGCAGTTTGTTCTAGGGATCCAAATCATCAGGGATTGTAAGAACAAAACATTAGTCTTGTCTCAGCATCGTATATTAACAAGATGCTTCTCAGATATTCGATGCACAATTCTAAGAAGGGTTTGTAACCTTTCAGGCATGGAATTGTCTTGTCTAAGGAACAGTGTTCTAAGACTCCTCAAGATGTTGAGGAAATGAGAGGAGTTCCCTTGCCAGCCTTATGTATGCAAAGTTATGCAATGTTTCAGGTATGGAGTTGTCCTGTCTAAGGAACAGTGTTCTAAGACTCCTCGAGAGGTTGAGGAAATGAGACGAGTTCCCTATGCATCAGTTATTGGCAGCCTTATATATGCAATGTTATGTATCAGACCTGACATTTTCTATGCATTAGGGATTGTCAGTAGATATCGATCCAATTCAAGATTAGACCACTAGACAACAGTCAAAACAATCCTCAAGTATCTATGAAGAACGAGGGACTATATGCTTATATATAGAGTTAAGGATTTGATCCTTACAGAATACTAACTCTGGTTTTCAGACTGATAAGGATTCTAGGAAATCCACATCAGGATTAGTATTCACTCTAAATGGATAAGCTATAGTAAGACATAACATTAAACAAGGATGTATTGCGGATTCCACTATCGAGACAGAATATATAGCTGCTTGTGAAGATGCTAAAGAAGTTGTTTAGCTCATAAACTTTTTGATGAATTTGGAAGTCGTTCCAAATATTACCTTGCCCATCACCCTTTGTTGTGAAAACAGTGGTACAATGGCAAACTCCAAGGTGCCTCGAAGTCACAAGCGAGGAAAACATACTGAATGTAAGCATCATCTCATTAGGGAGATTGTGCAATGGGGAGATGTGATCATCACACAGATCGCCTCAAAGCACAATGTTGCTAATCCATTTACAAAGGCTCTCACGACTAAAGTTTTTTAGATCACCTAAAGAGTATGGATCTACGAGATATGAGTCATCTAATCTAGGACAAGTGGGAGATTTTGTTGGGTATATTGTATGTCCTAGGTTATTGTATTGTATTTGATATTGTACATCTCACTCACTTTAGGACAAGTGAGAGATTGTTGGATTTGGCATCCTAAATCTCATATATCTTGTAATTTATAAAAAATAAATTATATAAAATAAAAGGTATTTTATTAACATTTATGTTGCATTGATTTAATCCAATAAACTAAGATGCAAGGTTATTTCATGTAACTTAAAACATGTATGTGGTTGACATACATGTGGATCATGTTTAAGTAATAACCTAAATGGTCTGTAGTAGATGGATAAAGTTGGGTACCTTAGCCTAGTGACACTACGAATACAACCTATTTTATAATTGTTACAATTGTTGTAAAGTGCTACAAATGATCTAATCCTGATCGTTCATGTGGAGACATGTCTATACAAAGAGTTTGGATAAGATCGGACCACGAAATGAATTGATATTTATTAAATTATTTTGTATATTATTAAATTATTTTTTTAAAAAAAATAATTTGGGACAACTCCCTCTCCTTCTTTCCTCTCTGATTGCAGTACATGTAGGAGTGGTTATTTTTATTCAAAATTATTGTCTTCTTCATAGTATCTCCCAAGTGAAGGTTCTCTGGGATTTTCCTAACTCTCACAGAAGAAAAGTTTCTCTCAAAATCACTCTCCCTCTTCCCAAAATAAACACATAGCTCACACCTCCTATTATTCTCATCCCCTACAAAGAATACAGAGGAAATTCTTGTAGTGGTGTTCTCACAAATTGTTCATAATCAGTTCGATAGTTTCGTGAAGAACAGATCTTCAAGGGTAAGTATTCTTTTCCTCTAATTTAAAGATACATGCTATAATTTTTTAAATTTAATGCAAATTTTTGTTCTGTATTTTTGTGTTCTGTGAAATTAAAATTGGGTCGATCCCCGCTTCCACTATGAAAATTCACAGTTTCTTCAATATTATTATGCTTTCAGCTCTCCACTCGGTCTTGTCCCCAAAATAGTAGGCTTATTGAGTCGACAAACTGGTCACTCTCACCCATACAAATCAAAGGACAATATCTCATGAACAAGAATTTATAATATACTCAAGATTAAGACTAAGTTGTCTAGATCATCCTATTGATATAGAAACCTAACTAGTCAACGGTGTTACATCTAGTGGTTACTATTTTGCAGTCCGATCTTATACAAACTCATTTTATAGGATACTCCCACTTGCATGTCACCTACACGAACACGTTAGATCATTGCATTTGTATCAAATACAAAGTGGGTCGTATCTATAGTGTCATCAGGATAAGGTACCCAACCTTATCCCTATACTATAGCCCTTTTAGGCTGTCTCTTGAACATTGATCCCTATATGTCTCCACATACTATTTAAGACTCATAAGACAACCTTGGATGTTAGTTTATTGGATTTAGGGTTATTAAGACAAAATAGAATACAACACAATCAATAACATTTATTGAAATAACATTGATAACTCTTTGTTGATGATGGTTAATCAATACATTTACTATCTACGAGTTTTAGGGCATAAAATCCAATAGATCTTACGCTTCTGCGGGAATTCAATTCCCTTCACCCTCCATACTTAGCCAAATTAATTTATGGCTTTATGGCCAATTCTATGTATTGGTCTCCATACTTAGCCAAATAAATTCATGGCTCCATGGGCGACCCTATGGGCCAGTCTCCATACTTAGACAAATTAACTCATGGCATCATGCACAACCCTATGAATCAATCTCCATACTTAGCCAAATTAACTCATGGCCTAAGAAGTACAGACACAAATACGGATACGATACGATACATCGATAGTTAATTTCTAAAAAACTAAGATACAGATACGTCATTATAAAATAGATTCAAGAAGAGAGTGAAAACTTGAAAAAAAATTCAGTAACGTCGAATGATTATTAAGCGACTAGAGTAGACGGTAGGAAAGAAGTAGAAGATGAAGATTGAAGAATGAAGTTGAGGATGAAGGAGGTGTGAATTATGATTTAAATAGTGAGAGAGAATGGAAGAATGAAGATTTAATTACGTTTCGGGTTTGTTTTAATTTTTTATATTTTATCATTTTTAATTTATTTTGTTTTGGATTGCTCAATTTAAGTGGATTTTTATGTTTGGAAGTGATTTTAAAATTGTTGAAATCACTTTTGTCATTTTCAAAATCACTGTGAAACATGTTTAATTCTTCAAAACTAATTTGAAAATGTGTTGTGGGTTAAGCTTTTTAAATGGTTGGGCTTAAATTTAAAAAAAAAAAAAAAAAAAAAAAAAAAAAAAAAAATTGACACACGTATCCCCTTCACGTATCTAGAAGCAGATAGGTGTATCTAAATAAATTGATTTTTTGCACAATTAGAAGTATATGTGCTTCCTAACTCATGGCTTTATGGCTGACCTTATGGGTTGGTCTTCATACTAAGCCAAATAAACTTATGGCGTTATGTTCAACCCTATAGGTTGGCATCCATATATAGCCAAATAAACTTATGGCTTTGTGGCTAACCCTATAGGTCGGTTTCAATAGATTGCCAAATTAACTTGCACTTTTTCACAAATAATAGTTGCCCCGAACTCTTGATCAAAATCTTATAAGTACATTACTAACTTAAGCTTGGTTTAAGAGTTGTGGTTACTGTTTGGTCATGGATCTTCACTTGACATTCTCTCTGGGCTTAACCTCTTATCTTCCGCCTTATGCAGTCAACCATTTATATTTCTTTTAAATTGTGTAGTCGTTGATACTTGCCCACAATAATGAACAATATGTCTGAGTAGTACCACACCTTCGTGAAAAAGAAAATCTCATTAAGTGAAACTGGAAACAAATTAACAAGCAAAATTAAAAACAAAATAAAATTTTCAGGGCTTTCAAAGCTAGCCCTGATGCTTTATTCGAGAGTCTACTGCTTGACTCATCAAACTTCTGCCAATTTAGACATAAGGAGCCATCGTGTCGATTTGTACCCACTGTCATGATAGGTTTGTATTCATTCTCGTTGTCACTGTCTATTGGATGACCTTAGGATTAAGAATCTTGATGTAACCATTTCCTCAATCTGTAGATTCCATCATCAAAGTTTTATCGCACAATAACTTTGGTTTGGACTTCAGTTGCAACCCTCATCTGGGTGATCTCCTTCTTCAGTGAACGAAGATCGTCCTTTAGCATGCTAACGTTTTCCTTGATGGCGCCTTGCAGCGCCTACAAGTCTTTGGCACTCGAGTCACTTTCCCTTTGAGTTTGTCTTCTAATTAGATTTCTGATCGAAGCCTCCATGCTCGCAATCATTTTCTCGAGATTTCTCACAAGGATGTTTTGGGAAAATTTGTGGTTGTGTTGGGAGCCCATGCTTTGCAGTAGTAATCGGTGGTAAATTGCCCTTTTGGGATGTCCATTCTCTCATCAAATCTCTCTACTTTCTCTCTAAATCTCTTCATCATTGCCCAACTGAGCAAGTGTGCCATGAGGAGGATGAACACTCAATAACATGCATAAGGGAGTTTGAAAATTCTCCACAGCGATGCCAATTATTGATACCGAAATTTAGTACCAACTATGAATTTATAATTTTCAAGAGAAATTGAACAATCACCTACACAATAAAGAAAAAATTCACATCGGTGTGGTGCTTGGCCACCGACAATCCGAAGCTCAAATTAATAATGGTTTAGAAAGTTAGAGAGTATACAAAGTTCGGGGTGTATTTTGGTGTACCTCAAATGTCATGAGCCCTCTATATTATATAGCAATGAGTTTCGTAATGATGATTCACTGATTAACTTCTCAGGTCATTAATCAAGCCGTTATTTGTGGTAAATTGTCGAATTTATTTCACTAGTGACCAAAGCATGTGCTTAAGTACAATACTTAGACATATTTTTTTTACCTTCATAGGGTCGGCCTCCTCAAGCTCTATGGTCGTCCCTATGGATCGACCTCTATACATAGGCAATTTGGTTTTATGATCGACCCTCTGAGTCGGTCTCCATACTTAGCCAAATAACTTATGGTTTGATGACCAACCCCATGGGTTGGTCTCCATAATAGGATCAACCTACATATTTAGGTATTATGGCTTTATGGTTGATCCTATTGGTCGATCTCCATACTTAACCAAATAAGTATTCAGCATTTCCAAACGAATCTACTATTGAGCTGGTATAAGACATTAGAGGACAAACTCATAAGGGAAAAGCATAAAAATATTTGATGATTGAAATTTGAAAAGAGAGCATAATAAGGAATAAAATCATTAGAGGACCAAATAGCAATAAAAAAAAATAAAAAGACTAGTTTGAAAATTGAAACAAACTTGATGAACTGATTAAAGAAGGAAAGTATAACATTGCCAAAGGATATGGGTGAAAAATGAACCTCCCATTTAACAAAATGGATCATGATAAGTTTGACAATTGGAAATAAAAACCCTAAAACAAGTTTTAACTTAGAGACCCACCATTTAATCTTTAAACCCTAAAGAAAAAGAAAAAGAAAATTACAAATTCATCCCTAAGTTGAAAGAAATTATTTTCCTGCCTCCTTCCTATTATTCAATCTGCTTCATTTGGATTTCTTCATGTATATTTCTTATATACATATTCTCTCTACTCTCCTCTCTCTCTCTCTCTATCTCTTTAATTTATCTAAAATGTTATAATATTATAATTATTATTTATCATGAGATGTTCCTTTGAGAAAGTTGATGCACAGCTTCTTCATGCCTCTCTATTTGGCTCTCCTTTTTCCACTTTAACCTTCAACTCCTTGCCATATGTTTCCTATACAGACCAATTTACAAAATTAATTATAGGAAAAAAAAACATTAAGTTGTTTTTATTAATACTATTTTGAAGTAATGATTTTTCTATTAAATGGTTGTTATTGATATTAATTACCGATCTATTTAATGAGAATATTAAGTTATCATATGAATATTAGATCATTTTTATATATATATTATCGTATAAATAAATAAATAAAAAATGACGGGAGCTCTTAATCAATGAAAACAATTAGAAGTTTCAATTGTCTATCTGTTCCTTGTCGTATTTTGAAAATTGTAGTCATTTTTTAATTATAAAAGCTAAATATATAAAAGTAATCCAAAATTTATTATAATTTCTATTAAATTCTTAAAACATGTTTAGTAACTATTTGGTTTTCTTTAAAAAAATAATAATAAGTTTATTTTCTCTCAATTTCTTATAATGTTTTACATATTTTTTTCTTAAGTAAAAGAAAAATTATATAGCCAAATTCCAAAACAAATACAAGTTTTTAAAATTATTTGTTTTTAGTTTTCATAACTTGACTCGGTTTTTTAAATTATTGCTAAAAAGTAAATAAAAAATTAAGAAATTTACAAGTAAAAATGGTGTTTAAAGACTTAATTATAAAAAAACCAAAAACTTTAAACCAAATAGATATCAAACTAGAGCTAAACTGTCATTTATTTATTTAAAAAATTCAAGAACATATTAAAGATAAAATCAAAAGTTGAAGACTCTTTAGACAATTTCCGAACCCTAGAGCCATATGAGATAACTTCTTAAACTTTAGAGGGGTGTTTGGTTCAAGAAATAAGTTAGAGGAAGTACTTGGCTCAAGAAATTCATGGACCACAACTAAACAACTTTTCAAGCCCACGACTAAACAATTTTTCTAACTTTACGATTTCATTTCTTGCTTGAGACACATCCTTAAAGACTCTTAGATAAATTTTGTACTAAATATGAGAAATAACCTAATATTTGGAATAATAGCACGTGTCAATCATCCGTAAATCTATAAAATTTATATCAAAACAATCGGACGGTAAGCATACCATGATCAAATTATGTTGGACAAGACGGTCAATGAGGTGCAAAAGAATGTCCATGGTGTACTCAGGATGGCCCTGGATGCCCATCATGTGGTCCCCATACTTGAACATTTCGATCCCAGTCTTTTCTGACCATCCGATCACTTCAGCCTTTGATGGAAGCTCCCGGACCTACACAACATTCCGTATATCGCACCGTACCAGATCATCAGGCTGAGAAGTTTTAATGTGCGGGCGAGTTCATTCAACAAACATACGTACCTCATCTCGGTGGCATTCGATCACCGATAACGTTGATGGGATCTTTAAAGATGAGAAGGCTTTTGTGGATTGCGAAACGTGTATGGTCGTGATTCCAATGTCCCAGCCTGAGTGGGCCCTCCCAGTCTTTCCCCCCAATGCACGGCACAAAACCTACACACGTCATCGACTCTATTTTTAAAATTTTGAGAAATTTGCACAAATAGCATCAAATAAAACGATGTTAGGTGTATTTTGGTGTGATCTATAAATAGTAAACATTGTACTGAAAAGAGAAGGGTATGAAATAATGAATACCATAATAACAAGAGATTTAAAATAGTAATATTATAATTAATTGTAGATTATAAAAATTAAAAATACTAACTATTATAATTGAAGCTTTCACTCTCTTGAAGATGAGACCTAAACATCCCCTTAAATTTTTTTTTGTTGTTGGTACAAAATTTAAAACTATTTATTCCTAATTTAAAAAATTGAATAAAAAAAAAAGAAAAAAAGAGTTAATATGAGCACAGTTCGTTAGATAAATATATTAACCATTATTTTAAAGGTTGATAGTTTAATCTCTTGCATTTTTTGTCGTGGAAATAAAAGAAATACTATTTTTTTTTTCTCGAATTTGACCTTTAAAAACTTTACCTTTGAAATATTTTGAACCAATAAGCTAAGTCTAGATGAATTGGATGTCACTTTCAACGTACAAGATTTTAGCTTTCAAATATTTTAGACCAATATGCCAACGTAAGACTAGATGAATTGGATGACACTCTAACGTACAGGACTTTAGCTTTCAAATATTTTGAACCATTAAACTAACTTAAGCTTAGATGAATTGGAAGGCACTAGAAAAATTTATAATATTTTATTTTCAGAAAGAAAATAGGAAAAAAGTACTTTTTTTTATCCCTAAATTTTATGTTTAATTTATGTTTAGGCCTTAGGTTTCAAAATGTTATAAATTTAGTTTTTTTTAGTTTTGTTTTAATTCATTCCATAAATTTCAAAATATTTTCAAAATATTGCAATTTCAATCTTGAAATTTAAGTTTTGTTTCAATTTGGTCCCTATGTTTCAAAATTTTATATTTTTAACCTTAAATTTTTATCAAATACTCATTTTCTATCATTGATGTCAATGTCTTTTAATTAATTTAAAATAATTATGGAGCGAAATTTTGAATTTAGTTTTAAAAGTGATGAAAAATAATGAAACTTGATTAATTATAATTCTTTTAAATTTATTAAGATACTAGCCATAAAAACAGAAAAAACGAGTATTAAGTGAAAAATCGAGATTAAAAGTACAAAACTTGAAATTTAAAGTCCAAATTGAAACAAAACTCAAATGTTTGTAACATTTTGAAACCTAAAAACTAAATTGAAACAAACTCAAAACCTAAAAATTAAATGTATAACATTTTAAAACATAAAAATCCAAATAGAAACCAAACCCAGAACTTAGAGAAAAAATAATAATTTTCTCTAAAAAAAATAAAATTGCCAAATTAAACTGATTTTTTTAATATCTTTTGAATTATTTCTTTGAATCTCTACGTCATTTTCTTTTCATTGAAAGAAATATTATAATATTACCCGATACCTATTCTTGTGTTTATTTAATCAGAAAAGCTAACAATCAACACGAGTAGAATTTGTATATATACTCACATTATATATATATATTTTTTTCGATCAAAATTTTGAATCACAAATTTCATTTTATTTTATTTTTTTTTAAGAAAAGACAATTAGATAGAAATTAAATAGACTCAATTCGCCGACTCCTCATGTAAGAGTTGATTAATTAGTCAAACAACCTCGAGGAGAATCAATTTAAATAGACTTTTTGATTATTAACACGTAAGACCTTCGTTATTTTTTCTATTTTCTATTCGTTATATATATAAAAGACCAGCCACGTCACGCCAACTAATTTCCACTTTGTTTTGTCTTTTGGGAAAAGCGTTTTTCCCACGTGCTTAGTTGGATCAGATTTTTTATTTATAAAAAGTTAATATACATGGAAACTTGAAATTCAACCACAAAAATAATACTGATTGAAAAAGAAAAATGTCTAAATCCAATTATTAATATTGGAATATAGTGCAAAATTATCATTAGACTAATAAAAAAAGTCAATGAACTACTATCAAAAAGAAAAGAAAAAAAAAAGTAAAGAAAAAATTCATTTTTTTTTTAAATAAAAAGAGCAACTCAAATTGATAAAAATACTAATTCTATCACTTATTCAAATTCAATAACTTTGAGTCAATTAATTAATTATAGAAGTAAATAACAAAATTATTATTCTCCTTTTTTTCAAAAAGAAAAATGGTACTCTTACTGAAGAAGTTCAAATGAGGTTTATGTGATTCTAATTTAGAAAAAAAATTATAATTTCTTTTCATATTTTTATTTTGTTTCTTTTTGTCTTTTAGGAATATCATGATATATGGAAGTAGTTTTTTTCTATTTTTAATTTTTTAAAATATAGCAAACTTATTTGTGTTATGACAATGTAATCTAACATCAAATATGCACTATCAACTTCAAGATTAGAATTCGATCTACATCCTATATATTATCAAGAAAAATAATAATATATAGTTATCAAACAAACCCATCAAATTTGTTTTTAAAATAAAAAGAAAGAAAAAAAATTTCTTGAAAAAATAAAAATAAATAAAACAAATTACCCTTAATTTTGCTTGTGAATCTATATGATTATTGCACACAAAAATTAATCAGATTTTAAATAATTTTATTGTAGACCATAGCTTTATATCTATAACACAAAAGTCACTTTCTCTTTCTCCATGTGACTATTTAATAATGAATTATAATTAAATGCTATATCAAATGCTTTTTTTTAAGATAATTAAATACTTTTTTTTATTGGTCAAGATTTTGGCTTAGTTATTATTATGCATGTAATGTGTGCAAAAAAGCTACACCTACTCTCATTGGAGAAATGACCCATGATCCACCACATGGTTTATGTCTAAAAATTTCTCTTAGTTTTTATTTTTTAAATAAATTGACCACTTTTTCACTATCATTTTGTCTTAACATAGAATATATCTTCTCTTTTTTTTACCTGGAGTTTTGTGTAAACTTGGGGTTGTTTTTCTTTGGGGTGAGCATAAAAGCATTCAAAACCGGTTTGATAAATCAAAATCGATCAAATTGAGGTTGGTCAGTCATGACTAGGACTCAGTATTTTCGATTTTCATAAAAAAAAAATGATTAATTTAAATTTTAAAAAAATTACAAATACGTTAACCTAACAATAGCAATTCATCATTTCATCTTTCATCTTCATTTACTTTGGCTTTGATTGTAAATAAAAAAAAAAAATAAAAAGGACAAAACCGACCAACCAAACCGTCATCGGATTCCATGCACTTTTTTGGTCGATTTTTTGTGTCGGTTTAGGGACCGAACGATGCACACCTCTAGGTTTTTTTTTTTTTGTATTTTGTTTTTTTTTTAAAGAAAAGATAGAGGTAAGAGAAATAATTTGTAACATATTTTTAAAACATAATTTGTCAATATATAATATTCTTTTTTTTCTTTTATAGAATTGCAATTCAAACAAATAAGTGAAGATTCAAGATTTATATGAGGACTCAAAGCTTTCCCCTTAAAAGACAGGTTGTTAGATTAATATACATAGTTTAAATGGTTGTAACTTTTAAAATAATTAAATTTCAATAAATTTTAATTTAAATTTGAAAAAGAAAATTAGTGTTTGGTAAAATAATACAATATTGCTGTGATTTAGCTATAAGAACTAAATTAGACCTATTGTTTCCATTATTGTATTAGTGGTATTAATATCTGTTTTATTCCGAGTTAATTGTTTAAGAATTTATTTGCTTTAGATTGCTACTTTTTATTTAATCAAAATTATTTTTTAAAAAAATTAGAAAAATAATTGTTATAAAATAGAACTCAATGAATCACATTTTATATAAGATAAAATATATTGAAATATTAAAAAAAAAACCAAAATATTAAAATTTTAGACTTTGTTTGGTAACCAATTCGTTTTTTGGTTTTGGTTTTCGAAAATTAAGTCTATTTCCTCGCATTTTCTTAGTCAACAAAAAAACAAAAATAAGTTTTTAAAACTACTTTTTTAGTTTTCAAAATTTGACTTGTCTTTTGAAAACATGGGTAAAAAGTAGATAAGAAACAAGAATTTCAAGAGTGAGACGAAAGTTTGTAAGCTTAATTTTTAAAAAAGATAAAAAAAACTAAGATCCCGTTTGGCAATCATTTTTTTTCATTTTAAAAAATTAAGCCTATAAACACTATTCTACCTCTAAATTTCTTCTTTTGTTATCTACTTTTCACCAATTATTTAAAAAATGAAATCAAATTTTAAGAATTAAAAAAAGTAACTTTCAAAAAGTTGTTTTTGTTTTTGGAATTTGGTTAAGAAATCAACCACTGTATTTAAGAAAGATACAAATTATTATAAGAAATGTGATAAAATAGACTTAATTTAAAAAAAAAAAAAACAAAAAACCAAATGATTATCAAACGAGATCTAAAAAAATTACAGAATCATACCATATTTATTAGGAAATATGACTTATTTTTTTGAAAGTTGGCTTTAAAAGCTGTTAAAAGTACCTGATTTTGCACCAAAGAGGAAAGTTTAAAACTAATTTTAGATAAACTTATATTGATTTTGCACGTAAAGAGGAAAAAAATTGCTTTTGACCTTTGGAAAAGCAAATAACATAAACAGCGCACAAAAGAAGTAAAATTCTATAATTATGGTATATAGTATTTGAAAATTGGTAAAATTCTATAATTATGGTATATATATAATTATGGCATTTAGATTAATAGCATAAAATAATTACAATGTCTAAAAATAGGAAAAAGGTTTAATATTTTACTAAAATGACGTAATCCAAAAAAAATAATAATAATAATAACGTGATCCAAAATCAAGCTCGAATAAATGTAATTTACAATATAAAAGGAGAGAAAAAAATTTAAAAAAAAAGGTACCTTTTAATTTCTGGGTTTGATATAATCAGTGAACTTTTTCTAAAAATGGAAAATCAGTGTATTTAATGACATTCTTTGAAGCTTAATGACACGTTTTTACTTTTATATATATTATTTCTTGGCCATCTTAATTATTTTATTAATTTTCATTAGTATCACTAATGATAATAAAGTCAAAGCATACGTTCTTTCAATCGTAAGCCAATATATATATGAATTTTCAATTGTCAAACAAAAAGGGGAAAAAATAAATTTACCCTTTAATTATCTCATTAATTTTAATAACTTTGAACATTCTTTTTTGTTTTTTTAGAAAAAATTCTACTTGATAAATTTGAAACTACCAACTCCAATAAAGGGTCATACTATAATTAATATCTTTCTCTTTTAAATATATTTTTGAATTTTGTGGATGATTATAAACATTTAATAAATCCATTTTTATAATAAAATTATTCATTAGCAAGAATTTTCAAAATGTCCAAACCGAGTACAGCTCAATCGATATTTGAATGGGCTAATAATGATGAGATTTATAGTTCAAATCCTTCTACTCTCATTGGACTTAAAAAAACAAAGATTTTCAATTATTCATACAGGAAAGCAAAGATTTAAGTCTAAGATATTATTCAATCAAATTATGCTTATATTATTTTTTTGAGATATTTAATCTTTTTGTTCGTATTTAAATTTAGGTCAAATATCAATTTATACTCCTAAACTTTGGAAGTTATATTATTTTGAACCTAGACTAAGAATTATATCGATTTAAACACTGAATTTTCATAAATATATCAATTTAAACTCTAAACTTTCATAATTATATCAATATAAAGTCTAAACTTTTGTAAGTATATCAAAATAAAACATGATAAAAAGTTTGAATTGATATATTTACGAAAGTTCAGAATTTAAATCGATACAGTTATAAAGATTTTAGATTTAAATTGATATAATTATTAATTTCGATTTAAATTGATATTTACAAGTAACATTATGGCTAAAGTCAGATAGTTTTAAATTTAATAGTTGGATTAAAATTTTGTTTATTGGATAAATTTTGTTCTCTTAAATTTAATTTTAAGGAGTTATTAACTCCACAAACAGAAATTCAATTTAAAATTAACTCATATTAAAAAATAATAATAATGAATAAATAAATAAATAAAAGGTGTGTGCCCCGACCAACATATGAAAAGCGCCGTTACTGTTTATACAGTACACTGATAAAACAAACGGCACAATACATTTTCGGCTTTTTGTTGTTTTCCTCTAATTAATAAAATATAATAAAATATTTTTATCCCACCAGATTCCCTTGTCGCCTGCTATTTTTTTTTTCCTTTGTTTCTCGAAAAAAAAAATAGTTATTATATTGTATAGAAATTCTTTTTAAAAATAATTAAGTGTATAACCATATATTTTTTCTAGAAAAATGATGGGATCTATCAGTTTTATAAGGTCTAAATTTTGTTATACTCGTAAATTCTGTGCTATAACCACAAATAAAAAAAAAACATTACCAAACCCATCCAACTCAGCTTTCTATTTTGATTGCAAGTTCTAACAATTTTTTTTTTTAACTTTTTAAACTTTTATGTTCTCAACTAAAAAGAACAGTGCCAACTATACATTAAGAACGTGTGTGGTCCAAAAATAATCGAATCACATACTCTTACTTTATTTATAATGTGACTAATTTTAACATTTTCAAAATTATCCACAATATGTCGATATAGATATTTTATTAATTTATATTTATTTTTCTAAAAATAATTCTTTCTACCATGTTATATAATTCTTAAACAATACTAACATGTTTAATGATGAATCAAGAATAATTCTATTGTGAATTTTTTTTCGATCTAGATACTACTCTCATTCTTTTAATTCATGTTCGAATTTTCAACGATTAATTATCCATTAATGATGATCTCTTATCATTTAATAGTCATTAATGAAAAAAAAATTATAGTCAGACCTAAAAAGTGAGTAAAAAAATATAATTCAAAAATTGAAGGGCTAAAATTGTAATATTTTGGACGTACCTGGTGGCCGAAGCAAATTCCGAGGACCTTTTTCTTCAAGGCATTCAACTTCTTTAACAAAAGAAGAAGCTGACAGATCCAAGGATCATTAGAATGGGCGTCGCTGCAACTACCGGTGACGACGAACCCGTCGTAGATTCCGATATCGGCGTCGTCGGGGAAGTGACCGGCGGCGACTCTATAAGAGTCCCAAATTTCGCCTTCTTCGCCCAACATTCTGAGGAAAACCCCAAAATACCCTCCGTATTTCTTTTTGACGTAGTCTGAATCCTCTGCACATAGCAGCAAGGCAAATCGCTTTTCCACCATTTTTACCGGCCGGCGAGCTTTCTCTCTCTGGGATTTTAGAGAGAGAAAGAGAGGGAGGGGGCTATTTTTTTTTTCTATTTTCAATATTTACAACCTTCATTTGCCTATTACCTATTTGGGTTTTTATTTTTTTTTTTTAAGAAAAAAAAAATTAAATTCTCTCATCTTGAATTATAACCAAAAAAAAAAAAAAAAAAAAGTTTGGATTTGTTTCTATATTTAAAAAAATTTAGAATGGATTTGATAGATAATCTGAATTCTGTTTTTCAAAAATGATTTTTTAATTATGTGAACTCAAATAGTATAAATTTTCAAACCAACATTTTTATATTTTCAGTTTATCTTGATTTTTTAGTATAACTACTTATTGGGAGATAGATGATTAAACCACTAACTTTAAGAGAAATGGGTCATGTCGAATTACTAAAGAAATGTGTCATGTCAATTACTGTTGAACTAATCTCAACTCTAGGCAATATATCTCGATTTTGATAATGAAAGGGTTAAAAGTGTTAATAGATACATTATTTCATGTTAAACTATATTTATTTTTATACAAAATTTGTAATATAAAACATGCCTATAAATAAATTAATAAAATTTCATATTTAACTTTACATTTAATGGGTAACTACTCTACAATTAATTTTATGGTTTATAAATATATTATTGAACAACATTTTGGACATCAATCGATTGAGTTGGTATCCAGTTTCTCAATTGCCCACAAAACACATGTGACATAATTACAAATATGAAATATAATTCTATTTTAATTGAATCATTTGTTTTTTCAAATTTATGCTTATATATTGAAAAGGACAACGGATCCTCCACCGATGATATTGTCCACTTTGGGTATAAATTCTTATGACTTTTCTTTTGGAACCACCCAAAAGGTCTCATACCAATTGAGATAATTGTTCATACTTATATACTCATAATCATTCTTTTTCCAAACGAATTTAGGCTTTTGTTTGAACTCCTAATAACATATATTGTCAACGAAACTCAAAATTTCAATTTTATAGATATATCTATTAAGGTATCGACAATCAATTGATATTCCAATCAATAACAAATTTCAAATTATATATAAAAAAAATTAAGCTAATATTTAAGTTTCTTCATATTATAAACAAGGTTACATATCATATTACGAGTATTTATACATTAGTGTGAATATCAACTTCAATGTATATGTCATTGCTAAAGAAATATGAGATTTAAATCTCTCAATCCAACTATATATTAGTCAAAAAATTTAATAAAGTATTTATCATTTTATACCGGTGATTAATCAACTTTTTTTTAATGTATTTTATGGATATTTATATAAGATATTGGACATATCGACTAATCATTTTTAATATCAATATCAAATCTTTTGATTTATAGATATTTCGAGATACCACGGAATCTTTTACTTTTAAAGCTTCAATATAATTTTATTATTATTATAGTAGTTGAATTTTAGTTAACATGACTACATGAGCATTGAGTATAGACTAGCTGTGGAGACATTTCTCCATGTTTATTCATTTCGAGTACAATAGATGTGAGAAAATTCAAATCACAAGATAATCGCATAGAATGAAGATCCCAAGTTATGCTAGTTAAGTACTTCTCAACCCATTTGACAGATTTAGCTACTCATGCGTAATGTACAGAGAGTGATCAAATATAAAGATGAAAGTCTTCTTAATCATTAATGATCTATTTGATTGACAATCCAGATTCTATTTTATATTTTTAGATTTATTGAGTTTAGCAAATATGTGTTTAACAGACAATCCAAATTCTATTTCTAAAAACTATTTTCGGATTCTAGGATCCAAACAAGATCTTGCATTATGAATTTTAAAGTGTAATATTTCAAAAAAAGATTTAAAAAAAGATTTAAAAATATAGTATGTCATGTCATAAACTCAAATCATTTTTCCAAATAAAAAATATATTATAAATTATATAATTGTTACAAAATACTAATTATTCTAGAAATTTTAATATAGAACATGTTCATAAAATATTAATAATTTTTTATTGTCAATTGATATTTAGTGGATAACTACAACTAGTTTCATGATTTATAAATATAATATCAAATACATCTTAAACAATTATTTAAATTACAATCTAATTTTAGAATCTGCTATTAAACATATATCAAAAAACATAAAACACAATTATGTTTTTATTAAATATCTTGTTTTCAGATTTCTGTTTTTAGATTCTTATTAAATAGGCTCTAATATGTTCGTATAACAGTTGAGTTGTTCGGATAATTTTACTTCAAGTTAAAAAGGTTTAAATTTTCAACTTCATATTTTGTGTACTTAAATAAAACAAAAATGATAATGAGTTTGGAAACGGATTAATTCGTGGATTCCTATTTTGGTTCTATGAATTATTTGTGAATATTCACGTTTTGTTAATTAAATTACCAAAAGTGTAGTTTTTTTTTCCTTTCGTCCAGCTTCTGTCATACCAAAAAAAAAAAAAAAAAAAAAAAAAAAAAAAAAAAAAAAAAAGTAAAACAATAATATGAGTCATTAAGCCAAATGAATGATGTTTTAGGAAAAATATGAATTTATACTCTGAATTTTAGGGATTGTATCAATTTAAATGTTGAATTAATATATATCAATTTAATCCTTCATTATGTTTCATTTGAAAAAAAATCTCATGTGATACTTATAATTGTATCAATTAAACTCTTAAATTTTTATAAATGAATTCATTTAGACTCTTAGTAAATATTTCCTTTGAGAATTGCACGTTGATTTACTCTAATTGCTCATTATTTATAACAAATATTTGAAGAAAGTCTATATGTGTTTGAGAATTAATGCATTCATAATTTTCGAAAGTAATCATAATGAATTATCTAAATTGATTGACTTATGAAAATTTAAAAGTTTAATTAACTCAAATTATAAGTTTCATACGATATTGGTGGATCAAAATTTGGAGAAGAGTATAAATTGATATACTTACGAAAGTTCAGAGTTTAAATTGATGTAATTTAATAATTTTATTTTATTCGAGTTTAACAATAAATATATCTATTAATTTTTAAATAACGACTTATCAACTAATTGACACAATCTCATTTAAAAAGAAATTATTTGAAATTCATGAATTTTTCCTCCCTCATTAAAATGGCTTGAAAAAAATTAATACATAGAAAGTAAAATTAGAATTTAGAAATGACATTATGAGATAAAATTGTCATCATACAACGTGTTATTTTTGTAGCTTTAAAGGTAATAATTTGTTTCCCACCTATAACCTAAAGTTAGTTAATTTAAAAGATTTTTTTTTAAAAAAATTTACTTCCTTCTCTTTCTTTCACTTTTTCCATATAATTTCATGAAAATTAAATATAAATTTGAATAAAGAGAATAGAAAAAGACTATGCAAAATAAATATGGTCAAAATTTAAAGAATATTACTTTGTTACCTTAACTTTTCCTTTGGTGGTGATTCACTCCAAGATATTAATGTTAAAAGTTAAATAAATAAATAAATAAATAATTTTCTTCCATGTGAAAGAATATATATTATTTTATGATAAAAACACATCACTTCATGGTGACTTTATTATTGGAAATCAATTTTATATCTAATACTTTTTTCTTTTTTTTTTTTTTTGTAAATTGATTACTGAAGTTATTTTTTTTTATAAATAAATTCTTAAGAATTAGATATATCTATATGTGAGAGTTTTTGAACCTAATTTTAATAGCCAAAAAATAAAGAATGAACATCAAGATATATAATGGTTTAACCAATTTGGTCTACATCCATGAACCAACTTGAATTAATTTTATTATGAGCAATAAGAAATTTACAAATTATGAATAATCAACAATTCATCAATCTGTAATTCTAATATCCATTGATATCGAGAGATCCACAAACAACGTCTGAAACCGAGAACAACTCGTTGCAAAATAAATAGCCCAAAATCGTGCACTACCGCCTCTGACCGACGAACCATGTGCAAATCCGCGCGTGACCCTCTGTCATTAACAACCGGCAAGCCCACGCCGGACCCAGCACCCGTCAGAATCCACCGGAACTAACCGGCGACAGTACTGCGAACCGGAACTCACGCGCACCAGACGATAGCCAAACCCACACCGCCGAACCGGAACCCACCACTTGCTCAGATCGGAAAACTCTTACCCGTCACCCACGCTTACGCCGCGGACTCACGCCCACCGATAGACCCACGATCGGATGATACCCGCTTCAGACAGTTGCCGCTTTTCTTCTTCACGGACGGCTGCGTTTTCCCCTCTGTTCAGACGGCTGCGTTTCACTTCAGACAGCTGCAGTGTTTTTCCCTTCAGCTCCCAAAAGGTCACGATTTTGGCCCTAACTAGGAGAAGATATGAATAATTACAAAAATGTCATTTGCCTTTAATTAACAGTACGTCATTGGGTCTTTAATTTCACCAAAAATCCAAAATACCTAGTTATTTTCTACAAATCTCCTTCGTAACAATTGTTAAGCTGATTCTCTAATCTTCTTATCATCCAGATTTAATATTCAACCCATCTAATAGGTATTTAAACCTATGGGCTGGAAGAATCTTAGTTAACATAAATTCTCAACTGTATGAACCTTGACCAGTTCAACATTGGCCACAACTTCTCTGATAAAATGAAATTTGACATCGATATGCTTAGACCATTCGTGATAGATGGATTCTTCGCAGATGAATAGCACTCTGGCTATCGCAATGGACGATAAGAATGAACTCCTGTGACAACAACTCACCAACTATCCTTTTCAACCACATTGCCTCTTTCACAGCTTCACCCACTGAAATATACTCTGACTCAGTAGTAGAAAAAGCAAGACAAAACAACAACTAACTGTAGAGCAACCTTCCAACTGACCACATTACCAAACAAACGAAAAATGTGATCTGATAGAGACCTTCTTTTATCAAGGTCTGCAGCGTAATTTGCATCTGTGAAGCCTTCCAACAGTGCTGATTTATCACAATCCCTGCTAAACCACAATGATACACTGGCACTACCTTTCAAATATCGAAGCACCCATTTACCTACATTCCAATGCTCCTTCCCAGGATTTGACATAAACCTACTTATCATACTCATAGTATATCCTAAGTCAGGCCTAGTACAAATCATCAAATACATAATACTTCCAACAGCATTACAATAGGAACATTAGCCATCTCTAACCTTTCTTGTTCAGTAACAGGATACTGAGATGAAGAAAGCCTAAAATGAGATGCTAAGGATGTCGAAACTGCTTTACAACCAGACATATTATACTTCTCAAGCAGTTTATGCACATAACTCTCATGCAAAATGGTTAACAAACCTTTCTCCCTATCTCTTTTCACATCCATGCCTAGGATCCTTTTTAGTTCACCTAAATCTTTCATCTCAAATTCACTACTCAATTTTTTCTTGAGATCACAAATTTCAGAATAATCCTTAGGCATTAGAATTATATCATCTACATACAGAAGTAGATAAGTATATGTACCTTTCTGAGATAGTTTCCACGCAGGCATCATAAGAGCTCCTGTGAAACTCTTGCTTCAGAATAAAGCTGTCAAACCTAATATACTACTGTCTCGGTGATTGCTTCATTTCATAGATGNATATACTACTGTCTCGGTGATTGCTTCATTTCATAGATGGACTTGTGAAGACGAAAAACCATGTCTTCCTTTCCTTTCACCTCATAGCCCTTAGGTTGAGCCATGTAGATCACTTTCTCCAATTCACCATGAAGGAAAGTTGTGGTGACGTCCATCTGTTCAACAGATATATCAAAGTGAACAATAATAGATAAAATTAAATGAATAGACGAATGCCTCACCGCCGGAGAGAAAATCTCATGAAAGTCAACTCCCTCCTTTTAAGTGTAGCCCTTGGCTACCAGTCTAGCCTTATACCTAAGCTTGCTACCACCTCCTGTATCTGGCTTGATTTTATAAATCCACTTTGACCGAATGAGTTTCTGATTAGGGGGCTTTGGAACCCATGACCATGTCTGATTCTTTTGTAATGAGAACAACTCTGCTTCCATAGCATTCTTCTATTGTTCCTTCGAATCAGATACAATAGCCTCTTCAAAAGTAAGAGACTCTACTTCATTACTGTCAGCTGCACAAGTAAGAGTATAAGCAACTAAATTAGCATATCCATACCTCGTAGAAGCCTGCCTCACCCGTTGAGGCCTAACACGTGTAAGTTGATAGTTCCATAGGTCACAGCTACTTGAGCTTTCTTTACCGAAAGCTCCCTCATCAATCAAAGTCCTCTGCAGTTGAGGCTGGCTACCATCAGAACTGGATGATTGATCACTGGAATCACCTAAACTAACTGATGGTCGTGCTTTAGAATCAATTCTAACATCTGCCTCAACCTGATCAACAATCTGCTGTTTCTCCTGCTCTTTGACACGAAATGGCATCTCTGTTTCATTAAAGGTCACATCTCTGGTGATAATACATTTATTTCTGCCCTCTTTCAAGCACCAAAGTTTATATCCTTTAACACCCTGAGGATAGCCAATAAACATACATTTCAGTGCCCTCTTATTCAACTTTCTTTCCTTAACATGAGCATAAGCTGAACATCCAAACATTCTGAGAGGATCCAAGCTTGGAGCTTTTCCTGTCCATATCTCCTGAGGAGTCTTTAGCCTAAAGTGGAAGACGGACTCCTATTAATAAGATAACAGGCTGTTTGGACAGCTTACCCCCAAAACTTCAAGAGTAATGAAGTATTTGTCAAGAGACATCTTGTACGCTCTATAATTGTTCTATTGAACCTCTCAGCTAAACCATTCTGATGTGGAGTGTACGTAATAGTGAAATGCCTCGTAATTCCCTTAGATTTGCAAAATTTATCAAATTTGTGATTCACAAATTCTAAACCATTATCTGTCCTCAGATACTTTACCTTCCTGCTTGACTGAATCTCAACCTGCTTTTTCTATTCAAGAAATTTCCCAAAAGCTTCATCCTTATGTTTCAGTGGATACATCCACACCTTCCTTGAAAAGTCATTAATGATCGACATAAAGTATCTTGAACCTCCTATAGAATGTACCTTTATAGGACCCCACAAATCTGAATAAACATAATCCAAAATTCCTTTGGTAAAATGCTTCCCTTTCCCAAACTTCACTCTGGTAGACTTTCCCATTATGCAATGTTCACAAAATGGGAGTTCAATTTCTTTAACTCCTCCAAGCAAACTTTGTTTTGAAAGAGCTTGAAGACCTCTTTCACTTACATGAGCTAGTCTGTTATGCGATAACATAGACTTATCCATTTCTTTCTCAAATGCAACACTACCTGAAACTGCAGTACCCTCCAACACATAAAGACCATTCCTCAAGGTCCCCTTCAGCTTAACCAAAGAACCCTTGATAAGAACTCCACTCTCACATTATAGGAATAACCTGCTTTATCTAATTCGCTCATAGAAATTAGATTTTATTTGAGTTCTGGAACATACCTTACATTTGTAAGAATTCTGATCATACCATCATGTGTTGCAATTTGAACTGACCCAATTCCTTTTACATCACAAGCAACATTATCACCAAGCAAAACTGATCCCTCATCATTTTCTTGAAAGTCAATCAAGAAATCCTAATTAGGAGTCATGTGAAACGTACACCCTGAATCCATGATCCAAGCATTCTGAATGTCTCTGCTGGACACCATCAAGACCTCTGCTGAATCATACCCATCAGTAACTGCACTAGAATCCCCTGCATGATTGTTACTTGATGCTTCCTTGCTCTTATTCAAAGGGTAATTTTTTCTAAAGTATCATTCTTTATGACATAGGAAACACTTTTTGGTTTTTCCCTTTGATTTTGACCTGGATCTTGACTCTTTTCCTTTTCCGTTCTTTTTCTCACTTTTGCCTCTAGCCATGAGTAACTATCCATCCTTGCGTACATTTTTAATCTCGAGGTTTCTCATTCTCAAGGCATCCAACACTATATCCATGGACAATAAATCCCGTCCATATTTAATACCTACCTTAACTTCTCGATACGATTCAGGCAAAGAATTCAGAAGAATAACTGCTTGATTTTCATCCGACATCTTCTCACTGATGTTATTGAGATAAACTATAATCTTTTTCATGTAGGTTCTTTTTCTAAGCCTTTATTAGAGTCCATCTTATATCCAAAGAATTTCTCTTTTAGATATAATTTATTTGGCAAGGACTTAGTCAAATAAAGACTTTCTAATTTCTTTCACAACTCTGCTGTAGTAGTGGCCTCATCTACTAGCCTAAGCCAAATATAGAATTATCGCCGAATAGGCCATCTCATCTATATCTTTTTTCAGCTTCTGTAATTATTGGTGGAAGGTTATTTTCGTCTAAGATTTTGGCTACCTTTTGTTGTACCAGAATAGCCTTAATCTTTTTCCTCCATAACCCGAGATTACCTTTCCCATCAAATTTAACAACTTCGAACCGTGTAGATATCGAAGCCATCTGTCAAATTAAACCAACAAAAAATTATCCTGAACAAAGAATATGCCAACACACTACCACACACCCTCCTTGGATCGACTGGATCTCTGATACCACTTGTGAGAGTTTTGGAACCTAACTTAGATGGCCAAACAGAATGCAAACAATCAGCAGAAATAAATCGAAAGTAGCAAAGAACGAACACCAAGATATATAGTGGTTTGACCAATTTGGTCTACATCTACTTTGAGAATCAGTTTGAATTAATTTTATTATGAATAATAAGGGATTTACAAATTACAGATAATCAACAATTCACCAATCTGTAATTCTAAATATCCACTGATATTGAGAGATCCGCACACAACGTCGTCTCTGAAACGCGAGAACAACCCCGCTGCAAAATAAATAGCCCAAATCGTGCTACTACCTTTGACCGGCGAACCACGGCGTAGACCCGCACGGTGCCCCTCTGTCACTGACAAACCGATGAGCCCATGCCGAACTCAGCACCCGTCTGAACCCATCAGAACTGACCAGCGACAGTATTGCGAACTGGAACTGGAACTCACGCGCACACAGACGACAGCCAAATCACAGCCGCTGAACCGGAACCACCGCTTGCTCCATATCAACGAACTTCTATGAATGCAAGGTAAATGAGTGGTAAGGAACTTGAACTCCTACGAATGCAAGGTAAATGAAAGGAACCACTGATGGAGGGCGAGAGAAATCCCAAAACCAAGGATATGAAAGTCGAATTAAGGAAGCAACAAATGAAGAATGGAAAAGCTAAAGTCTGTGGTCATATGTGCATAATAAGGGGAATACTAAAAGCCATAAGGTATAGGGCAGAACCTCTCATCAGGACGACAGGATCGAAATTGTTAACGTTACCTCACAACAGATCCTTACATAGCTAGGATTGGAAAGGAACGCAACAGCTTAAAGGGGTTCCAAGTCGAGGTCAAGACCAAGGCCGAAAAGTTGAGGCCGAAGAGATGCCTTGGAGAGCCAACTCTTGAAGATACAAGAGGGAAAATCAAACACTTGCAAGGAAACATACAATACAAAGCTATAAAGGAGGGAGTAGACCTAGAAGCTTTGATAAAGTAGGTAGATCCACCACTCACCAATGAAATAATGGAGGAAGAAGTTTAGTCAAAATTTAGGGTGCCAACAATTAAGTCCTATGATGGAAAAAGGACCTGATTGAACATTTAGATTCATATTGATATTGGATGGAGCTCTATGGAGTATAAGACGCTATAAAATGCAGAGCATTCTCTTTCACCCTGGTAGGACCAACGAAAGAGTAGTTTCGACAGTTGAAAAGAAAGTCCATTGGATTGTTTAAAGAGTTGGCAAGGGCTTTTGTCACTCAATTCTTAGGGGGACAAGACCAACGAAAATCGACAATGCATCAACTATAAAGCAAGGATCATGATAAACCCTAAAGGAGTACATCGTGTGATTCAATGATGAAGCTTTACATGTAGATAGATACACCAATTTTGTAGCTCTACTAGCCATAGTTAACGAACTAAAGGATAAGAAGTTTCTCAGAACCTTAGGAAAAAGAGAAGCAAAAACCTACATATAGTTGGTGACCAGAGCACAGAAGTACATGAACGCAGAAGAATTGCCGTGGTTCAAAGGAAGTCAGATGAATCCAAGGGGCAGTCACCTCAGCTTTGACCTTGGGATAGAGTCAGAATGGTGGACGAAATCTAACTTGAGATCAAATGATGCCGAGCGGATGACCAAAACCCAATGAGGTTTTAAAGTGTACAAATGTTCGAAAAATACACCCCAACCACCCTTCCAGTAGAGCAAATTCTCATGGAAATAAAACACATGAATCTTCTAAGAGAACAAGTACAGAGGAAGACAGGGCCACATCGTTGGGATAAGCAAAGGTATTGTTTCTTTCACCAAGATCATGGACATATGATGAGAGATTGTGTCCAACTGAAAGAAAAATCAAAGCCCTAATTTAAAAGAGGTACCTGATTGAGTTTGTGAGAGATTCGTCAGAGAAAAGTCCAAAGTCAAACCAAACATCAGAGGGTCTGAGAATAACTAGAGGTAGCACAAAAGATGATTGACAACAATATCCCATAAGAGAGATCCGAGTAATCCTTGGAAGACCTACCAGAGGAGATTCCAGCAGAAAAAGGAAAGCGATGGCTCGGGTGGTAGATCAAGACCCAAGAGGCTTTTAGATACAGTCACTTCAAAAAAAAAAAAAAATTGGAACCACACTAGAGTTCTACAAAGAGGAAGCACAGATTCTCCATCAACCGCACAATGATGCATTGGTTATAACCTTAATAATAGCCAATGTCAAAATCCATCAAGTCCTGGTAGATGAGGAAAGTTCAACTAGTGTCTTAATGATAGAAACATTTAGAAAGATGCAGTTAGACAAAGAACAGTTCGTTGGTAAGGTTTGGTGGAGAGATAGTAGACCTAAAAGGAAACATTGAGCTACCAGTGACATTTGGAGAAGACCTCAAATCATTAGTCAAGATGGTAAACTTCATAGTTGTAATTTTTTTTTAATCATTCTACGATGTGATACTCAGAAGACCAACACTACATGAACTAAGGGTTGTACCATTAATGTTGAAAGTATACACGAATACCCATTGCGGAAGTGATCGTATCCCAATTCTAATTTTACAAAACATACAGAAAAATAGATGATGAAAATAAGATATACATAATCTAATAAGCATGTTTTTCCATAGAAATTAAAGAGGAACAAGAGATTCGAGAATCACATACCCTTGAAGACTAAACTCTTCATGATTCCTCTCCGAATCTCAAACACACACACAAAAAAAAATAAACTTTGATTATAGAATCACAGCAACAAATTCCCAATTAATCGAACACCACTATGCAAAAACCTCGTTATTCTCGGGGTTGAGGATCATTAAGAGTTTCTGGGCTTCAAGATTAATTTGGAAAGGGATGAAGATTAATTTGAGAGAGTATAAAGAACTAAAATAACACACCAGCTTTTTGTGTTCTAATTTGTGTCCTTTTAAATGCAAGAAGAAGATGATCCATATTCCATCTCTTTTGCACTTCCACTTCCATAATTGAATAATTCCATTCCTAATAATTGAATTACTAAATTAAAAACCTTTAATTTTAAATTTAATAATATATATAAATATATTAAAACTATATGTTATATCTAATAATAACAACATAATATTTTTATATTACATCACAAATATATATTAAACCTATGTCTACTATTTGCTCACTAAAACTTATAGTATATTTAATATAAATCAAATTTTCAATATTAATTTTAACCTATAGTTTAATAATGATCACATTCAATATTAATATTTGAAACCATAATTCAAATATTTATTTTTCTCTCAAATAGAACTTTATTGTTATAAATGTATCATATACATTACATTAATTATATAAATCATATAATTATATTAATAAATATCTATAATTAATTTCCTTTATTAATTAAATTCAATTAATCCAAAATTAATTCCAAAATAATCATTATTAATCAATTTGAGCTTAATAAGGGGACCTTATGGATCCATAGATTGAAGCTCCAATGCTACTTGATTAATTAATTAAACTCTTTAATTAAATTAACCAACTTCCATTAATTGCCAGTCACTCCACTGAAGACCGATAGTTGCACTCTTCACACACACTATATATATATATATATATTTGTTCCTATCGCATATAATCAATCAATAGTACATTGACCCTTCACAAATTGCTCGTAAGTATAGTTGAGCCAAAATTACAGTTTTAGCCTTGTAGTTACATCTAACTCCTTAAGTACCACTGATCTCTCTAAATAGTCCAACTATAACCAAACCCTAAGAATGGGGAAGGAGTGAATTTATTCTTGTGAAGCTGCATTCCCAGCTCCCTAATGAGATGAATCTCCAAAATGATAGGTATATTGAGTCGTTGAAACTGACTACTCTCACCCATACAAATCAAAGGATTACCTTCATAGATAAGAGTTCACAACTCACTCAACATTATGGTCGAGTCACTTATGGTCATCCTGATGAAATATAAGTCTCTACTGACAATGGTGTTATATAGAGAGACTAATCATTTCGTGGTCCAGTCTTATACAAACTCCATGAATAGAATATTCTCGTTCGCATGTCTCCGCATCAATGACCGGGATCATATCATTTATAGCACTTTACAAAAATTGTAACAACTACAAAGTGGATCATGTTCATAATATCACTAGGATAAGATATCCAACCTTATCCATCTACTACCAATCCTTTAAGATATCACTTAAACATGATCCACCTATATGTCTCTACATACATGTTTAAGTTACAGAAGATAACTCTGGATCTTTGTTTATTGGTTTTTGTCAATTAATGCAAATAAATGTCAAATAAAATGCCTTTTATTTTATTAGATAAATAAAGTTTCTTTTTCTTCTTCTGCTTGTTGGTTGGTGGGACGATTGAGATAGTGGAGAAAAATACAGAAGGGATCTGTATTTTTGTCTTGAGTTTTGATAGTTCTCAATATTTCCTCCTACACATTACTTTTTCCCTCAATCCAAAATAGCCAGAGCCCACCACTCCTGGGTTCTCACCCTGAGAATACCAGGTAACTTTTGTGGTAGTGTCCGATTTTTGTACGAGGTTAATCTTGAAGAAGGTCTTCAAGGAGTTTGTGATTTGTTTGAGGGAAAACGTGAAGAAAAAGTCTTCAAAGATAAGGTTTCTTGAAACCCTTTAATTCTTTCTAAAACATGTTGTAATTTAAAAACAAATGCATATCTTGTTTAATTGTTTACTGTAAACTTTGTATTCGATAAAAATGGAATCTAGTCGTTTCGCTTCCGATTAAGGTTCTCTCCCTATAGAGTTCCTTCAATTGGTATTAGAGCCAGGTTGTAGGTTTCTTATTCCAAATTCCATTCTTTTATTGAATCGTTTTACAGTAATGGTGGGTTTTATAATATGCATCTTGTTTCATGCGATGAATAGTTGTAGATGTAATTTGTTGATGGATGTTTCAGGATAGAACACTCTATTTAAGGCTTTCTTTTATTTACAAATTTGGTTTGTAAAGGCCCCTACATTTTTGGGCATTATTCTTGCAATCGAGTCTGTAATTTGGAAGTTTGAGTTGCTTGTGCTGTTCCCGGGAAACTTCAAAGAAAAGTTACAGTGCGTTGTTTCGATGGAGAAAACGAAACAGAGGTTCCAGATTGTGTAGCTACAGTTAAACGATTGTGTAGCTCTTCCTATGCGATCATATAGCTTTTGCTACACGATCGCGCGGTCTTTAAATGCTCGATGCGTGGTTATTTACTATACGATCACATAGTCTTTCAAGCTTATTGCATAGTTGTTAGTCTGTCTCTTATACACATCTAGATGTGTATAAGAGACAGGTCATAATGTATATCATATAGTTTTAAAACCCACCATAGGTTATGCATTTATGTTCATACATCATTTTATATTATAAGTGTTATAATATATGAATATACATGATAATTACACAAAGCATGCTCATGCATCATATAGTATAAATGTTATAATATTTGTATGCATGCATTATAGCATATCCATGCATCATTTATATTATCATAGTTATAATATATGGTTGAATGGATGATTTAATTTTATAACATGCTCATACATCATATAGTATAAATGTTATAATATTTGTATGCATGCATTATAGCATATCCATGCATCATTTATATTATCATAGTTATAATATATGGTTGAATGGATGTATGGAATGTATGCTATAGTATGATTCATTAATTAGTTATATAATTGTTATATATTAGTAAAGAATGAATATTGCATGAAGCATGACATTACTTTAGATTAATTTATAAATGTTATAATTAAATAAAGTATGTCTAGCATGCAATGGTTGGTTTTTATTTGTGTTACTTATTTATAATTGTTAATGAAATTAGAATTAAAATCGATAATTAAGAGTTGCATGCAAACCTTAGGCTATAACCACTTTTTAAAATTGTTTTAAAATATGAATGAGATAGATCTAAGATCACATTTCTAATAAGATTAGAAATCTAAGTTTAATAGGATTAAATTGATTCTTAATAAAAGATTAAATATGTAACAAATGTATCTCTTTTGTCTAAGGTGGGTTTTGGCTAGACTGGGGTACTTACGTCGATAGAAACATCGCATCCTTACCTGGGAACCTACTTAAAAAGGTAAATTAGATAGATTTGTTACATGCATGCAAGTTTGATCAATGTCTATTAAAGAGTTTAATGAGACTTCAATCGAAATTGTTTAATCATCAAAGAAAAGAGTTGTTTTTTAGCAAATTAAACAAACACTTAGATAAAACCAAACGCCGGATTTTTTCTAAGTTAATTAACCCTAGGTAGAATATTCAATGGGAGGACAATGGGGTATATGATACTTTATTTTAACCTCTATACATTTCTCCCTAAAAGTTCACATTGTGAGATTTACTCTCGGCCTCGAGGCACCATGGGTATCCCCCTACGGTGTCAATAATAAGGTGAATGGAAAGAGTGTTTATAGAAAGTGGGAGCGAGATGTGTGAAAACACATCCCTCTGTCTCTCTTATTAAGTTAAATAAAGTTTCATGCATCGCCTCAAGGCATCACGATATCCCTCTAAAGGATGGTTGTATTAAATGACGCTTTATTTGATCTCCATAAATGGATAGGGTTGCTTTATTTTCATGTCCCAATTGGTTTTTCCCTACGGTTGGCTCATTGGGGCGGAACTCTAGAACCTAAAATGAGGGATTACACTTGCACAGAATTGTTAAAGATGTTAACAAATTCTGGACTAAACAATGGTAAATGTTAGTTACAGTGACAAGGAGTTGTTTCTGTTTAATGGTTGAGAATGTCTCATTTTAGTGAAGGGGTACTTGATCACCCTATTGTGATTTTTTTCCTGTCTCACTGAAACATCATTGCAAAATAGATGTCACTTAAGGTACATTAGACTATTTTGCTAAAATTTGATTGCTTTTCTTAAAGCCATTTAATGCAAGTAGACTAAAATAAGTTTGTTCTTTTTTAGTAGATTCATTAAAATGGCTACCATTACTTTAAGTTTACTAGCCGCTAATAAGTTAATGGAAGAAACTACACTAGTTAAAAAAAACACAATCAATAATATTATGATCATCGATAATCTTCAATTTGTCCTGATGGAGGTGTGTCCTCCCATTCCACCTGCCAATGCTCCTAATAATGTTTGGGAAGCATATGAGCGTTGGACAAGGGCAAACAAAAAGTATCAAATATATATCTTGGCAAGCCTTAATGAAGTTTTGGCCAATAAGCATGAACGCATGCTCACAGCACGTGAGATCATGACGTCCCTGAAGGGAATGTTCGGGCAACCGTCTGCACAACTCAGGCATGACGCTCTGAAATACATCTTCAATGCCTATATGCAAGAAAGGGCATCTGTTCGAGAACATGTTCTCAACATGATGATCCACTTCAACATGGCGGAGATGAACGGGTCAAGCATCTATGAAGCTAGCTAAGTTAGCATAATACTCTAATCTTTACCTGAAAGTTTCCTGAATTTCCATAGTAATGTTGTTTTGAACATAATGGATTACAACATGACCACCTTACTCAACGAGCTACAGACCTTTCAATTCTTGTTGAAAAGCAAGGACAAGAATGGTGAAGAAAATGTTGTTTCATCTTCCAAAAAGTTCTATCGATCTCTAGAGCGAAGTCTGTACCTTCTTCCTCCGGCACCAAAAAGTGGAAGAAGAAGAAGGGTGGAAAGGGGAAGACTGCTAACTTAGTAGTTGCTACAAATAGGGATAGACAAACCATCATGGTTGACAAAGGAAAATGTTTCCACTGCAACCAAGATGGGCACTAGAAGAGGAACTGCCCCGATATTTGACAGAAAAGAATAAGGCCAAACAAGGTAAATAAGATTTTCTTGTATTGAAAACTTGTATAATGGAGAATGATGATTCTGCCTGGATTATTAACTCTAGGGCCACTAACCATGTTTATTCTTCATTTCAGGAAATTAGTTCTTGCAGAAGCGCATCTTTCCGATTTCATTGTGACAGAATTACCACACATACATTCTAACAAAAGATATGCACTACAACAATAATTATAGGCATGCTTTAACAAAAAGTATACAAAATACTGAGTAAACGTACAGTTGAAGACTATCTTCAATTGAACTCAGTCCAGCAGAAGGAACTCCTCTACGCTCCTTATCGCCTAGCAAACAGTCGCTTAACAGCACCACGGTCGTCTACACGATCGGCAATGCACGAACAACCAACAACCGAGGACGACACCACCACTCGAAGCCCTCGGTATTCTTGGAGTGAGAATCCAAAGGGTGGACTTTGATTG
>NC_052353.1:33446835-33549733 GCF_009727055.1 Benincasa hispida
GACCAAAAAACTGATTCTCAACTTTATCCAAGCTACCAAGGGGACCTTATGAACCTATGGCTCGAAGCTCCAACGGTACGTAAATAGTCGACTAAACTCTTTAGCCACGAGATCCACCATCCGTTAACTGCCAGACATTCCACTAAAGACCAATAGCCAAACTCTTCTTACCACAAATATATTTTTGTGTCCATCAGATATAACCAATCATGAGTACGATGACCCTTCACAGATGCTCGTAACTACAACTGGGCCAATTTACCATTTTGCCCCTATAGTTACATCTCACTCCTTAAGTACCACTAATCCCTCTAATGAACAATACAACATAGTCCAACTATGTGTGAACACCTCTCGGGCCAAGAGAAGGTGTGTGGCGCCACATTTTTAAAGCTCTGGAATCAGCCCTTAAGGGAGCTATCTATCTACTTGCCTCTACATCGGGGAAAGAGTGAATTCCATCTTGTATAGCCAAGTTCCCAGCTCCCAAATCAGATGAATCCCCAAAGTGGTAGGTTTGAGTTGGCGACCTGGCCACTTGCACCCATGCAAATCATAGGACAAATTCCAAACTCACTCAGGATTGAGGTCATGTTACCAATGGTCATCTTAGTGAAGTGAAGTCTCTGTCATGAATGGTGTTATATAAAGAGACGTTAACACTTCGTGGTCAGGTCTTATACAAACTCTTTGTATAGGACGCCCCCGCTCGCATGTCCCCTACACGAATGATTACGATCAGTCCATCCATGACAAGTCACAACACTTGTGACCATTCCACAAAGCGGGCCGCATCCATAGGGTTACCAGGATAAGGTTTCCCTCCTATATCCATATACTACAGACCATTTTGGTTACCACTTAAGACATGATCCACTTGTATATCACCACATACATGCTTAAGTTACATCCAGATAACCAGGGATTTTAGGTTTATTGGTTTGTGGTAAAGCAAATAAAACACTCAACTGAGCAAAATAGAGAAGTGAAATAAAATATCATATATTATACATTACAAGCATTCGTACAAACTGTTTACAAATTACAGGACATGAGACTTTAGGTCATCAACCCCAACAGAAAATGCATTAAATAAAACGATTAAAACATTTTGATTTGATCGAGGTGGATGGATTTAACATTCAAGAACTATATGATAAATCATGGAATTGTATCCCAACTCTCAGTACCTTGTACACCTCAGAAATGGTGTATTAGAAAGGAGAAATTGAATCCTGTTGGACATAATTCGGTCTATGACGAGTTACGCTTCCTTGCCTGACTTGTTTTGGGGTTATGTGAAGGAAATTTTCGAAATAGATCCTTTGAGCGGAAGTAAAGATCGTCCCAATGTTTTTTTATTGAATATAAATTTCACAGTAAAACAACAAGAAGATATGCATTTACTTAAAACTACATCATGCTTTAAAACAATTACATAGGATTTTATAAACCCTTACCTTTGAAGAACCCTTTCTTCAAGAATTCCTTCGTACAAGCCATGAATGGAACTCCTTCTCCACGTGGATCTCCTTCTTCAAGAAGGGACACCACCACTCGAGAACCCTATATATTCTTTTGTGATAAAGGATTCAAACAAGAGTTGTGGGCTTTGCTTGAATCCTTAGAAGAGGGAAAAGAGATGAAGAGGATGAGAGGAAAGTTTCTACAGAGAACTTTTCTCTTGAAGTGAAATTGAGGAAGCAGATAATTATTCTCTTTTCATTTTTTTTCACAACCCACGTAAGTTAACTTGAGAGAATGGGGGGAGGGAGTTATAACTCCTTCCCTTTTTATTAATTTCAATTAAATTAATAAAATAGTATATATATATATATATATATAATAACTACTTTATTATATATATACACTATATGTTATAATCAATATAACATATAGTCTATAGTTTATATTACATTCAAATACAACATAAACTATAAGATTTTTATTCTCTTCTCACTATAACATGGCATTTAAGTATAAATCAAATTATTATTAAAGTTCTACTTATATTTGAAATTCTCATCCATATAAATGAATTCGGATCATACTCCAAATTTTAATTCATGGTCAATATAAATCATATTTATATTTAATTACATGAATCTCATTCATATAATTAGTTATTAATCATATTAAAATTCCTCTCATATTATAGTGTATCAAATACATATATAATTATATCCACATATATAGTTAATTTAATTATAACATATATAATTAATTGAAAGGGAAATTGGACATGAGGATTTCCATGAGCAACGGAATGATCATTCCAAATTCCATTCGTTATTTAAATATACACAATTACAATCAAGAAACAGAAACTTATAGGTTATGCACAATACGAAATTACAGGCATGCTTTATATAAGATCAAGGGATAAAATATACATACCTTTCAAGACTCATCTTCAAACTATCTCGATCATGAACGCTCGTTCAATCTCCAAGATTGCAACACACGAACGCTGATACACCACGACCGCAACACAACACGATCACAACGACCACCACACGAACACCGCGAACGGCCTCCAAAAACCTCGACCTCAATCGAGTTGAGTAAAACACCACCACAATGGCTACCCTTGTATTCTCGGTTGAGTGGGCTATGTGTGGACTTGGTTAAAGGAAGAGAACGGAAGAATAACAATCGTGTAAATGATTGAACAAGTGGGAGATGAAAAGAGTCTATCGTATAGATGATGCCCAGTCATTTAGCAAATGCTCTATGATCGTATAGCTAATACTCCGCGATCATTTAGCTCTGATCAGCTGAGTGAACTACCATGTAGTGTCATTTCACGATCGTTTAGTATCTCTTTAGCTATCATTTAGTGAATCCTATACACTTGACAGCCTTTCCGTGAGTCTATCTGAGAATGGAAACTCTCAAAACAACTACTAAATTTAGGAAAACATTTTTCCTTTTATCTCACGGTTACAATGAAACCACCAACAATCTCCTACTCAATTGGTTATTAGAGAAAAAGAGATAATTATCCAATAATTAATATTATTAAAAATATATATGATAACCAACTTACCATAGTATATTTTTAACCTATAGTTTTAATATTTCATCTCATGAAACATATAAACCATAGCTCTTTTTCTATTTTATGGTCCTTAATGTAAATCCATTTGATTTACATTAATCCTCCACTTGATATATCTCATACATCACACTGATCATATCATATATAATCGAATTACCTTTTGTCAATTTGAACATTTCAAATCAACACTAAGAACTGATCCTCAACTTGAATCCATTGAGCTACCAAGGGGACCTTATGGACTTGTAGCTCAAAGCTCCAACGATATGTGAATAACTGATTAAACTCTTTAATGAAGGGATCCACCATCTGTTAATTGTCAGGCACTCTACTAAAGATCGAAAATGGAACTCTTCTTACTACAGATATATTATGTGTCCATATCAACCAATCAATAATGCGATAACCCTTCACAGATCGTCTGTAAGTACAACTAGGCCAATAACCGTTATGCCCCTGTAGTTACATCTAACTTCTTAAGTACCACTAACCCCTCTAATGAACATAAGTCATAGTTCTATTATGACTGAGTCCTCTCTTTCAAAGAGAAGCTGTGGCTACTATGTTCAATCCCCAAAATCAGCCCATAAGGGAGCAATTTATCTACTTATCCCTGCTTCGGGGAAGGAGTAAATTTTATCTTCTGTAATTGAGTTCCCAGCTCCCAGCTCCCATATCAGACAAGTCCCCAAAAAGGTAGGCATGTTGAGTTGGCAATCTGGCCACTCTCACCCATACTAATCAAAGGACCGCCCTCAAAAGCAGAAGTTTCCAAAACACTCAGGATTGAGGTCATGTCACCTATGGTCGTTTAGGTGAGATGTAAGTCTCTAGTATCAACGACGTTATATATAGAGACTAGTCATCTCGTGGTCTGGTCTTATACAAACTCTTTGTATAAGACACCGCCGCTCGCATGTCTCCACATGAATGGTTAGGATCTACCATTTGTAGTAGTTCACAACACTTGCAAACCTCTACAAAGCGGGCCGTATCCGTAGTGTCACCAAGATCAGGTATCCCTCCTTAATCCTTATACTATAGACCTATTTAGGTTATCATTTAAGGCATGATCTACTTGTATATCTCATATACATGCTTAAGTTTACATATAATAATCATGGAGCTTTGTTTATTGGGTATGAGTAAATGCCAAATAAAATAACTCTTATTTTATTCATAACAATGTGTATAGATTACAAACTACGAGACTCCGGAGAATGAGGACACTAATCCCAACAAATTCCCTCAATTAATTTGAACACTTCAAATTAATCCTCGATTAAATACCTATTGAGCTATAGAGGGGACCTTATGGACATGTCGATTAAAGCCTCAACGGTACTTGGATAATAAATTAAACTTTTTAATTAAATTACCCAACATCTGTTAACTGCCGGTCACTCCACTAAAGACCGATAGTTGCACTCTTCGCACTACAGATAAATTTTTGTGTTTATTGAATATAACCAATCAACAGTGCGATGACCCTTCACAAATTGCTCGTAAGTACAGTTGAGCCAAAATACCATTTTGCCCCTATAGTTACATCTAACTCCTTAAGTACCACTAATCTCTCTAATGAACAATAAGTCATAGTCCAACTATGACCAAATCCCTCTCAGGCCAGGAGAGGGTGTGACCACTATGTTCAAAATTTGGAATCAACCCTTGAGGGAGCAATTTATCTACTTACCCCTGTATCAGGGGAATGATTGTTATTTCGTCTTGTGTAGCTGTGTTCCCAGCTCCCTAGTTAGACGAATCCCCAAAATGGTAGGCTTGTTGAGCAGGAATTCACAACTCACTCAGGATTCAGTTCATGTCACCTATGGTCATCAAGTGAAATGTAAGTCTCTATTATTAACGACGTTATATAAAGAGACTAATCATTTCGTGGTTTGGTCTTATGCAAACTCTTTGTATAGGATACCTCCGCTCATATGTCTCCATATGAATAATCAAGATTAGATCATTTGTAACACTTTAATAACACTTGTAATACCTACAAAGTAGGTCATATCCATAGTGTCACCAAGATAAGGTACCCAGCTTTATCTATCTACTACAGACCATTTAGGTTAGTATTTAAACAACATCTACATACTTGTTTAAATTACACGAAATGACCTTGGATCTTAGTTTATTGGATTGAGTATATACTTATAAAATAACACGTATTTTATTAACAATAATATGTTTATATAAAAGCTTACAAACTACGAGATTACAAAGAGATTTAGGACACCATTCTCAACATCTGAAAAATAAAAATGGATATATTAAATGGATTTAATTGTGTAGATCAAATTTATTGTTAGAAATTTTCAAATTGGATTGGAATTTCAAATTAAGATGATGTTTCATGTACAAATTTAACATATATAAAAATTAAATTTGTAGTTTCTTCAATTTGAATGAGTTATATTTGATTTTGATCAAGTAATAACTCAATTGAGTTAAATTTGATAAATGTTTCATTTTTTGCATTTCTTTGATTTTATTTTGTATTTTGGAGAGTTACTAAATTGCTAGCCTATAAATATCAACTTGATTCTTCGTTTTCCCTCATTTCTTTCTTTCTTTGTTTTGATCTTGAGTTGAGTTGAGAGCAAGTATCCAAGAGTGCTACCAGATCTAAGTAATTTGAGGTTGCAGCTCTACTGGAGATTGTTGTAGTCTGTTTGTAGCTTGTCCAGAGCAAATAACACCATTTGGCTTACGTTGGAGTTTGAATATTATACATTGAGTATAAGCGCACTGTTTCTATTTGAGGTGTGATAAGTATACTAGTGTATTCCGTTTCTGTATATAATTTCCCCCAACAAATCATTACAAATTATATATTATAAAAACTAAATTAATACTTATTAAAGACCAGAGACTGAATTGTTGTACACGTATCTTTAAACCGAAAAAGAAGAAAGATTATCTAATAATCTCTATACCATTCATCATCCAAAAAAAGGATACAAACTTTCTTCCTTTTCTTCTTCTTCTTCTTCATCTTCATTTTTTTTGTTTTGAAAAAAAATTAGAAAAGTTAGCAAATGAATGTAGTTGTATTGTTGGGAAGATGTGAATCATGGGATGAATATGATTCATCATCTTTAACAAAATTAAGTTTTAGTCATTCAACACAACTCTCTTTCCTTTTTTCTTTCTTTTTGGCCCAAAAATAACCATTATTATTTGTCAATCCCTAATTGTTAGTGATTTTATGGGCAAAGTGCTTTAACACGATTGCCCAATATCAGAAAATTGTTTTGCCAAAAGTCACTCACTCTCTATTGTTTCGTTGACCATACAAATCAATCCACTACTTAAGTTTTTCTCTCTTTTATTACTTAAGATTTCAAGTTTATTCTCTTTTTTTTGTTTCTTCTTTTTTTTTTTTTTTTAAAAAAAAATAGTTTATAGTTACATCTAGTTCAAGCTTTTGGGTGACTGTTGATATAGACAAAATGAAGATTCAATAATATTGTAGAGTTATTTTTAATATAATACACTTAAGAATAAACCTTTTGAAATGGAGTGGGTTTATCTTTTAGGTTTACTCATACATTGTCGAGATATAAATAAATTTGAACAAAAGAAGTTGCAATTGTATATTTAAAGAATTTTTGACCACGTAAAATTAGAGATTGATTGAATTAAAGTTGAATAGATAATAATTGTTTGTGGAGTTATAAATCATATTTTGGTATGCAAAGTTGAAGTAGTAAGCATTTGGTGTAGTTTTGTACTATAACTATATATTCTCTTAGTAATTCTTTGTTTTTTGTTTAACATTTTGTGCAAACCATTACAAATATACACATATGTTTCTAAATTTTAACACTCAATTGAGATACCAATAAAAAATATTACATATATATTATATAATTTTGTGCATTTAACTTTTGTACTTGAAACACAAGAACTGATAATTTTCATAATAAAAATAAATGATCATGTTAGATACTTTGAGGGATAAATGCAAAAAAATAATTAAGTGGATCAAAGGGTTAAAGATTTTTTAAGGCATTGGTGTCAAACTATAGGTTAAAGTATTTGTGTACGTTATTGGTTGGTTTGCAGCATTTATATGAACATAAGATATGAAAATTGAAACGTTATGGCCAATAATTAAAAATGAATGTTTAAAAAAAACGCATCATTTATCTTATGAAAAAACACATCTCAATTAATTTAAGGCTAAAAATGTATACACAATCTCATGTGTTTGATTACATTTCTCAAAAGTGTTTTTATACACAAGTTTGTTTAGTTTCATAGATATTCAAAAATATATATTAATTACTATAAAAAAACAACTATTAAACTAGTAATTTCAAAATTATATTTAAAAGTACTTTACAAGCATAGTTCTTTTGTTTTTTATTATTATTTCTTGAGCCTATGTTGATCGGTGTGGTCATTAGAGTTTAGTTGTTGGAAATGATCGACGATAGTGTAGTGTTGGAGATGGCTATCGGAGGTGTTTGTCATCGACTTGTTTGATCAAGTGGTCGTTGGAGTGAAGGCGGCAATGAGTTGCAGATTCGGAATTTTATGTAAGGAGTGGCAAAATTGTATATATGTTATTAGTGGCGATCCATAATTTCATGGTAGAGGCACACATATAAATTATATAAAGTTAAATTAACAAAAATTTATAGATTTGTGTCCGTCATCGTTATTAAACTTTAAAAATTTAATTTAATGGTTCACATATTTTCAATTTTTTATGTCTAATAGATTTTACATCCAATGGAGTCTCTTGCATATTAAAAATGTAAAAATATTAAATATTGTATAACACATTAAATTTAATTTTGTCTCAATATAACTATTGAATATTAAAATTAAGTAATCTTACAAAATTAAAATTTAAGGTTTAACCCGACACAAAACAATATATTTTATTTGTTTTAAATAAAATGATTAATTTGTAAAATATTTCAATTTTTTTTAGATATGTTAATATATAGAATTAAACTTTTAAATATATATTAGAATCATCTATAGATTTATTAAGTAAAAAATTAAAAAATTGAGAGATTTATTAGTAAGGTTGATACAAGTAAAAAAAAAGTAGCAGTTACTGCCAGGGCTTAAATATGATAGGAATTATTTTATTTTCAGAAAACGATAAAATATTTAAATAATATATATATATATATATTTGAAAACCAATCAAATAATAAAGAGGGCGGAGATTGAACTTTTTTTATATATAAAAAATGAAAATTAAAAAAATGATATTGAACCTGGTCCAACTAAGAGTGTCTTCGGTAATACACACATACAACTCAAGTCAGTGAGTCAAATATCCTTTATTCTTTTCCGACACACAATTCAAGAAATATTATTTTAAACCTTTGTGTACTTCAAGTTTCATTATTTGTTAGTTCATGTACTTTTAGGGACTGTTTGGGGGTCCAATATGAAATGATATATCTCCACATCCTATAACATCTCAGTGTTTAGAGCCTATTATCCTATCTCACCAATTTTAATTGTTTGTGGGTCCATTTTCGAAACGTGTTTTGTATCTCACCGTCATTTTTCTTCCGTGTATCGTATATTATATCAATATTTGAATATACTCGATCATATTCGATCGTTCATACTCGATTAGAACTCCCAAGACATTAGAACTCTTCAGACATCAAAACTCCCCACATCCTATATCATCTCAATGCCCCAAACATGTCTTAGGGTTAAAATAAACTTAGTCAATTCTATTAGCATTACCTCGATTATTTTAGAAATATATTTATATCATGTCTTTTTTTTGCCTAAAAATTATTATTATTATAATTAAACCAACTTTGATAGAAATTAAATTTTGAGGGTCCATTTGGCCCACTGAGTGGAGTTAATATAAGTCTAGAGTTAATATGTTGGAGTTAGTAAATTTATATTTGGGGTGTGGAGTTTTAAGATTCAGTTCTTCGATAAATTTGAAAAGTAGATTAAGAGGCGAAGGTAGAGTTACTTTATAAATATGAAAAGTTGAGATAGAGGGGAAGATGAGGTTCCTCAACAAATATGAAAAATAGAAAAAAGATGAAAAAATAGAGTTACTCGATATATGTACAAACTTCAATAATGTTTATAATTGAAGTTAAGTTGTTTGGACCAAATGACCCATGACGGACCAAACTTATGATTTATTAATTGAAAGTTCTAGAATTATATTGAAAAACTGTAAGTGCAAAAGTTAAATTAAAATAGTATGAAATTCAAAATAATAGGGACAAAAATAATATTTTAATTTATATTATATCATTTACATAATGAATCCACTTGCAATTATTGTACTAAAAATTGAAGAAATTGAATATGTAAAAAAATTAAGGAGATAATTACACAATAAAACAACCCTTGAGAAGAAAAATTATATATTTGGCAAACTCAAACTTAAGCCTCATTAATTCATGTTGATTGCATGAATTAAATTTTATTTGGAAAATGAAACAAAAAGTATGTGCCAAAGATTCTAATTGGTTCCCACCTAAAATGGAATGGACAAAAGTTTGAGAACAAAAACTTCTTGAAAATATGTAATTAGGCCATGCCCCAAGCTTTATATATATGAGAAGACAAAAGGTTGTTGGGGCTAGAATGTGGAGGCTATCTCACTTAAGCAATAATAAGGCTTTTTTGGGTGTGCTTTTTAAAGATTTAATTTCTCTTTAATAAATATATGGACATATATCATGAACATTTGTTGAACACACATAATTGTACAGTTCTTATTGATGGGTTTGATTATGCTTTCATGATGAGAAATAACTAGATTATTATGGATTGATTTAATATTTTATATATTTTTTTTGTGGGAAGGAGAAAGTACTTTAAAAAGATTGTATCCATGAACACAAATTATCCTCCATCACGAGAGTGCAATTTTAAGTCTATAGTAGAGTGATCTAGAATTAATAAATGAAAGGAAAATCTTCACATAGAGAAATAATGTCAAATTCTATATTATATATATATATTGATAGACTTCTATTAACGTCTATCAGCGATAGATTTCTACCAGTTTCTATCACTGTCTAACTTCTATCAGTCTCTATCAAAGAAGATTAAAATTTTACTATTTTGTATAAATAATTTTTCTTATTTTTCTATTTTTGAAAATAAAAATTAGTTTATTAAATAAATAAATAATTAAATTTTGTATCGTTTAACCTTATTATAGGTTCCTAAAGTCCTCTTTCTAGTACATAACAATACAAAGGAACAATTTAGTTGAAATGAAATTTTGAAATGTTCTCAAATTAATATATTTGAAGTGTTTAAATAAATAGTTAATATATTAAATATATTAAACAACTAAATAAAAATTAGAGAAAATATATTAATTGTATTTGATTCATTAAATATTAAAATGATTACTCTATATTAAATAGATTAGAAAAAACATAAATTTAAAATTTGAATAGATTAAATATATTTAATATACATATATATATATATATATATATATATATATATATATTATATATATATATATATATATAATAATATATATATATACTATTTAAATGAAATTGAATAATATTTAAATAAACGTATTATATATATTTTAATATATTAGAGATTTAAGAAGTAATATTTTAATTATTGTAATGGTTTTCCTTAGGTCTTTATAAATAGACACTTGGTTCAATCATTGTACACATGTCACACATATACTATCTAGAAAATTCTCTTTAGACCTATCCCTATGCAATCCCCTTTGAATTTTCTTTAAAAATCTAAGCCTTGATTCTGTGTTCAAGTCATAGAAATTTTTTTTTTGTCGACTTTATTGGAATTGAAGCAAGAACATTAAGAATCCGTCAGAATACTATTCATATTATATTATGACATAAGTTTTGCTCTTTTAATTTTTTGTTTAATTTTAAATAAATAAAAAAATAGTAGTCTCAATACTTATATTGATAGCACACGGAATGTAGTTGTCCAAGGTATAAAACGAGAAAAGGTGAAACAGCAATGAATGTGCTTGTTATTGGCACGGTGAATGGAGAATTTATATTCATTATGTCAGGATAGGATGGGTCCACAACGAATTCACGTGTGTTTATGGATGCAATATCACGACCTTATAAGTTGAAGGTTTCTAAAGGTAAAAATACCAAAATTTTCAATACTATAGGAATACATTAGGTACTTTACCAAAGGGATTTTATAAACTCATGCATTGAACGAGTCACATTGAACATGATAATACTATTTATGTGATGTTGGATACCCAAATTCAGGGGAATTCTTGGTGTAATATAAAGGAAAGCGATACCATCTATTCGAGTGGCGTGAAAGATGGAATGTCTTTACTACTCTAAGGGATTTTTTTTTCTTTTAAAATGAATCACTCGGCTACAACGAATGTAATCCAAAGCGCATTCAATATGCTGAAAGGCAGATGTGCCATTCTTAGAGTGAACATGTTGTCTAATTCACAACCTTATCACAAAAGAAATGAGTCAAAATATAGATATAGAGTTGGAAGAATTGGAGGAAGAAAAATTAGTTCTAACCATTATCAGTGGAGATCATATAACCTTCATTCAAACTTCTAACGAATGGAGTTGAATGAAAGATGATATGGTTGAATACATGTTTATTGCACGGAAACAACCGTGATCATATAAGATTTTAGGTCTTGCTATTTTAAGCATTCGAGACATACATTTATCCATGATGCTATGTCTCATAAACTTTTATTGATTATGAACATTTCAACATGAAATTTATATAAATCACCAAGTATATGTGTTGGAGTCTGAACAATGAAAAGAAGTGGCAAACATTCTAATTAAATTACTAACATAAATCATATCTCCCTAAATTTATTTACATTTAATTATTTATATGTCCCTTGGCACTATAAATTTTTAGTATTTTTTTTTTGTTGATTGATTTGCTTTTGGACAAATATATATTTATATTACAACCTTGTGTAACTAACTTGTAATACAAATATATTTTACTTAAATGATGAAGTAATCTCCCCTTAATTGGGCCACTACGTATTTGGGGAATTGAAGAAGTATTATAAACCTAAGTTATGCTCACAATTTTAATTAAAATGCATAGTTAAATAAATTTATATAATTTACACAATATTAATAAACGAAGAAATGACCATGTTATAATTTATGAAAACAAATCCTTACCAATTACATTTTCAATTTTTTATGAAAGAAATTGTAGAAGAAAAAATTAGCTAAATCCTTAAAATAGAGTTAAAACTCCAAGTTTCACTACATCCCAAACACAAACTTAGTACGTCATACCATATAATTCTACACCTCAAACACAAACTACTATATCTGGCAGGAGCGTAATCGTCGGCTCCATGGAGTCGACCAAGGACGATCTCTACTCTGTTTCATCTTATTGTCTCTACGGTTTGTGCTCGTGCTATTTCCTAGCGGCTTGACCTTTTTGGTCTTATCTAGTTTTCCTGGTAGGTTGATGTTTTTCTTCATTTTGTTTTTGTTGTTGGTCTTTGTTTTGTTGCTGGCTCTAGTTGTGGGGTTTTTTTTTTTTTTTTGTTCTCTTTTCTTTGTTTTATTCCCTAGTGGACTGTGATGTTTTGCGCTTGGTTTGGCTTTGTTTTTGTCGAGCCCTATCTTGGCTTCTGCTTGTTGCTTTGTTGCCTTGATCTCGAGCTGTGGGATCCTCCTCATTGTTGATATAATATATATTACCTAATATAAAATAATTTAAATATGTACTACAACTCTGCATTCTAAACACAAACTTCCATAACTCCTTAGACTTTATAATTCTAAGTTTATGAACTTCACTTCTCGACCAAACAACCTCTATAAGTGCTTAAAAGTACTTTGTTTTTTTTTTTAAAAAAAAAAAAAAAAAGACGTTACACCTAATTAACGCTGCACTCTTCTCAATTTTAAGATAAAAAGAGAAAAATGGAAAAAAAATGAACGAACTTAAGTTACACATAATTGACAAGAAAAAAGTAAAGACAATTTTTTTTTCTGAATAAGACAAGACTTGCAATTGTAATATATATATAAATATATATATATTTATTTATTTGAAAAAGTCTATGATATAATTTTAGGGAAATTACATGATATGAAAAATAAATTTTAAGAAACCAAAATCATGACTTCAATTTTTTTGTAATTACAGGTGTAGCAATCACATAGAAATCAGATAACAATTACATAACAAACACATAAAAATCAGATAGCAATTAAATTTTCAAATAGAAGTTTGTTTGACATGTTTGCAAAAAAAAAAAATAATAATAATAATAAAATAAAATCTAAGGATACACACCCAATTTTCAATTTTTTTATAATTAAAATTAGAATTGCCCCATAATTTGATAGGGTAGTACCTAAAATTTGTCATGCATGTTAGCTTTTGGTTGCGTGTGGCTAAAATCACATTAAATGTTTTGCTTTATTTTGTCAAATACGAGGGATGGCATGGAGAATTAGTGGACTGAATTGTTTCTTGTCCAAAGAGGAAAATTGTGTCAAAATTACATGATTTATGAATTATGTTATGTTTGATGCTTTTTTTTTTTATTATTATTTAGTAAAGTTTGGGAAAGTTACATTAATATTGAGTCACACATCCACCCTTCTTTTAATTAGTCTATTTCTGATCTCATGTGCATATGTTTGCGTGGCTTCAAACTCTTTGAATTGACTCGAGAAAAAATTATTTTCCAAAAAGTTCATTTTTATTTAAATACTTTTAACAAACAATTGTTGAAAATACACTTCAAAAGTTATTCTGAGTAGTTTCAAAATACTTTAATTTTTTTTTTCAAAATAGTTTATTTTCTTAAATTAAAGATTTGAAAATGTATTTTAAACACACTTCAAATATCTTGATAAAAAAATATATGTTTAAACCAAATAAGCTTATATGCATGTCTATGACAAACATATATACTTTTATGTACATGTGTATTTTTTAATGAAAAAAAAAATATTTATATTAAGCTTTGTTTATAAGAATATTAATATATTGTTTAACATATTTTACATTGAAATTGGATTTAGGAGTAAGCCAACTTATATTAAAAATATTCCTAAAATAATATATATTCCCATCAAAGTAATTGTACACAAATATAATAATTTATCTTATCAACTTGAGTATAGCTGATCAATTGACTAGGACATATACCTTCAATCAAAAAATAAAAACCTCCTGGTAAGCATTTGATTTTTGGTTTTTTTGTTTTGAAAATTAAGACTATAAATACTATTTCCACATCCAAATTTCTTTTTTTGTTACCTACTTTTTACCAATGATCTAAAAAATCAAGTCAAATTTTGAAAACTAAAAAAATAGCTTTTAAAACTTATTTTTGTTTTTTAAATTTGACCAAAGATTCAACCATTGTAATTAAGAAAGATACAAATCATTGAAAGACATGAGAGGAAATAGACTTAATTTTCAAAAACCAAAAACCAAAATAAAATAATTAACACAGTACCTAAACGTTTGCATTCCTCCACCTTTCTACATGTTTAAAAAAAGTCATATATTTTAATGTAAAAACTATGAATGGTTGATTAACTGGAATAAAATTCAAATCTAACACATATCATTTAGATTAGACATCTTAAGATACATTTTATTACGAGAGATATTCAAAAATAGAAAAATAAGAAAAATATTTACATAAAATAGTAAAATTTTCATTTTTTTTATAGAAATTAATAGAAATGTATTAGTATTGATCAGTGATAGATTGGTAAAAGTCTATCACTATCAATGTCTATCCGTATTATTTATTATTTCTATAAATAATTTGACAATTTTTTATCCGTGAAAATTTCTCCTTTATTATTATTCCTTAAAAATGGTTTAAATCATACCTTTGTTAGCTCCTAAAAATATATTATCTCCCAGTCAGATATAGGATAATATTTAACCTTATTGTGTTTTCTTCATCTACCTACAAAATAGCTTAAAACATACAATATCATTAAATAGAGTGAGTGTAGAACATTAATTAGCTTCCCAATTTCAATATTCCAATTAAAATATTTTATAATGGAAAATGGAAGTTGACTAGATATATGAGTAAAAATGTTTTATAGAAAGGAGATAATTAAACATGACACATTATACATGTAAATAGAAGTGAGAAGTGAATTTAAGTATAGTTTAATTAATTAAAGTATATATCAGTGATCAGAAAATCAAAAATTCAGATGACAAAATAAATATTATAGCTAAATAAAAGTGAGAAGTAAATTTAAGTATAATTTAACTGATTAAAGTATATATCAATAATAAAAAAAAATAAAAAATTCAAATGATAAAATAAATATTATAATCAATAGATTCTTTTCTAACCACTCATATGTTTGATAAAAAAAAAAAAAAACAAAGGGAAAAATCACATCTTTCAAGTATTATTTGATTACAATGAAACTATTGAAAGTGGAAGATTTTAAAGGTGTCCCCATCATATGACCCTTAAAAAGAGAATCCATCAACATTCATTTGGACCTCAAAGTAAGAAAGGATGCAAAAACAAAGAATGCACCAACTATATGGAAGAAATTCAAAAGGAATTTCAAAGTGGGGTCTTGGTAGGATTCACAATGGATATAAACTTAATAAGATAGGTCTATCATCTCATTTTTATTTCATGGTTCTAATCTTTTAAAACAGCTTATAAAGGAACCTTCTAATAATTATTTTAAAGAATGCTTCACTAAAAAAAAAAAAGTAATAAAAAACATTCTCGAGAATTTTTTTGTTGTTGAGTTCTATGAAGTACAGATACTTCATCGAATCTATATCAGACACGTATCGGATATCGATACTTCTAAATACTTTTTAGATACATATCTTACACGCAATTTGACGTATCTATTTCTACGCATACATTCTTTTAAAGAAAAAAAACAAATAACTCATCTAATCTTTCCCAATCTAAAACTAGACAACCTATTTAAAAAGCTCACTACTCGAGTCCAAAACTAAAAGGAAAAAAATAAATAAGAGACTAAACTCTAGAATCATCTGATCTTCATCTTCACATTTGAATCTCCACAAAGTTCACCAAAATATAAACCATTTGGATATATTTAACAATTCAATGAACAAGTTTTTCGTTTATTTTCATACTTCTCCCTCTAATCTTCTTCTTTGCAGTATGAGTCACTTTTCTATTGTATTTTATTAACTATTATACTTCAACGTCTTATATGTTGCTCTTTTTGTATTGTATTTCAGTGTTTGTATTCTATTTTGTGCTATTGTTATTAACTTGTATGCTAAATTTATCTATATCCTAGGTTTTTTTTTTAAGAAAATGAAAATGATCTTCAACGTATCAGTATCCTTATTTTTTAGAAATATATACAAAAAAAATGATGTATCCTTAGACGTATCTGTATCTTACTTTTTTAGAAATTGACGAATCACCGTATTCGATCGTATCCGTATCGTGTAACCGTATCTGTGTATGTGCTTCCTAGGTTGAGTTCGACAATATGAGAGAAAGATTTTTTTTTTTTTTTTTTTTTTTTTTTGCAAAGGTATTGTAATTAAAGTATGGGGTGGAGGAATTGAACATTTGACCTCGAGGTCAATAATACAAATATTATATTAGTTAAATTACACTCATGTGAGAAAGAAAATTCAATTACGTTTAAAATAACTTAAAATATAATTGGCTTTTCACTTTCATTATATGACTTAAATTTAATTTGAGGAGTGAAAATTAGGTTCACATTTGAAATGTTTTCAAAATAAAAGTAACAAACTTGTTTCCAATAATAGACATTTTACTTTCTTTTTCTGTGTGTCCCAATTCTCTTTTCAAAGAATTTAATTTTTTAATGGAAATTGCTTAAAAGAATATAATATAATTGGGCTTTATTTGCACGCCTTTCTCATCCATTGCTGTTTTATTTTTTGTTAGATAGTGAAGGTTGGTCTCTTAATTAGTGCATTTCGTCATTCTTTGACATAATTTATATTTTTTTTAACACGTAAAACATTGAAGCAATAATGGATAATTACTCATCTGGGTCACCAGCACATCCAGGAAGGGGCAGGGCACGTGCCCCTCAATTTAAGAAAATATATTTTATAAATAAATCCTCACCTTGAGAACATATTATATATTCTAAAATAGTAAATAGTATTATTATATATATATATATGATATATTGCATTATACTTTATATCAACAAATTTCATAGAATCAAATATAGATCAATCGATATATGAGTGTGTTAATAATCATGAGGTATGTTGCCCGAATCTCCTATTCCTCATTGTACTATATATATATATATATGCGAATTCTCCCATTTCCTCTCCAGTTGGTGGGTTAGAAACTCACTGCATCATTTCTTACTTATTCTTTTGAAGGGAATTGTAACAAATAGTAAAATCAGCCTAACTATTTGTAGAAATAGCAAAATTATTAAATTACTGCAAATTTGGCAAATTAAATTTGATTTTTTGTTAATACTAATTTTGCCCTTCCACCTTCATCGAATATAGTTTATGTCTTATGGGAACACTAATCCTACTTAGCATCTGAAGTTCTCACCTCACTTACCCATTGACAACTTCAAACTTGCTTTTCACTATATTTTTCAACCACACTCAAAATTAGAACCAAAATTGAGGGCACTTATCGAGGACAAGGATGGATCTTTAGTCAACTAAACCATTTATACTTATTACCAACTGCATACTTATGACTAACAAATTTAGTGGTAGGCAGCGACGTCGTTGAGTAATCGATTGTGTTGTTGGTGGATGTGGTGGCAAGGGAAAAGAAAGAAGTGATTGTGACGAAAGAGAGAATGTAATGGAAAAGGAGCTTGGAAAGGAGAAAGTATTTACAACCAAGTTGGAGGTGGATGAGACTCTAATAGAATTTGGGATTTTCTTATCGATGTGAAAGAAATCAGATCGAAAAATTAAGTGTTAAGATGTATGCCAAGCCTCGTAGTTAATATGTTATTTGAAATAATGATTGATTATTTTATATATGCAATTATCCATTAAAGAAAGATCCAAGGTTATTTTATGAAACTTGAACAATATGTGGTAGACACAGGTAGATCATCAAGTAATAACCTAAATGGTCTATAGTATATGGATAAAGTTGGGTGTCTTATCTTGGTGATACTATGGATACGATCCACTTTGTAATTGTTACAAGAGTTATAAAGTATTATAAATAATTTGATCCTAATTGTTTATGTGGAGACATGCGAGTGGGGGTATCCTATACAAAGAGTTTGTATAAAACTAGATTGCGAAATGATTAATCTCTTTTTATAATACCGTTGACTGAAGAGATTAACATTTCGTCGGATGACAATAAGTAACTCGACTTCAATTCTAAGTGAGTTATGAACTCCTATCTATGAGGGCGGTCATTTGATTTGTATAGATGAGAGTGGCCTGACTTGCCGACTCAATAAGCCTACCATTTTGGGGATTTGATTGAGTAGGGAGCAAAGAACATAGCTACACAAGATGACACTCCTTCTCATCTTTAGGGTAAGTAGATGAATTTCCCCCTTAAGTGCTAACTTTAGGTCTTGAACAATGGGGCCCCTAAACAGATTGTTTATTAGAGGATCAATGAGACTTAATAAGTTATATGTAATTATAGGGGTAAAACAGTAATTTGACCAAGTTGTAATTACGACCGATTCATGAAGGGTCAACTTACTACTGACTGGTTATATTCATGGACACATAAATATATCTATAGTGCGAAGAATGCAGTTGCGGGTCTTTAGTGGAGTATCCTGTAGTTAATGAATGTTGACTAATTTAATTAAAGAGTTTAATTAATTAATCTCGTATCATTGGAGCTTCTAATTTGTAGGTCCATTCGGTCTCCTTGCTAGCTCACTAAGGGTAAAACAAGAATCATATAATTTTGGATTAATTTGGATTGTTCAAATTATATAAAGGAATTAATTATATGAGATACACTAAATATAATATATGGATACATTATGATATAAAGTTTATTTTGAATGAGATTCAAAATTATACTTTATATATGAGAGAATAATGTATTTGAATAAAATTCAAGTATTAAATAATATGAATGAGATTCATATTATGATTATTGGTTAAATTTAATATGAATGAGATTCATATTAGAACTATATGTTAAAATTAATATGAATGAGATTCATATTAAAAATATAGATTATATGAGAGAAATAAATATTTGAATAAGTTTCAATTGTTGTTTATATGAATGAGATTCATATAAAACTAGGTTAAAATTAATATGAATGAGATTCATATTAAAACTATAAGTCATGTGAGAGGATATTATTTGAATATGATTCAAATGTAATTAAATATTAATTAATTAATTAATTTTTATTTAGTTACATATATTAAATTTTATTTAATATATATATATTAAATGAGAATGACTCCCACTGGAGGGGAGTTGTGTAACTCCACCTCCAACTAATTCTTTCAATACTCTCACATTGAGAAAACTTGGGCAAAGATTTGATGAAGAAGCTCTTTGCATTTTCTCTCTAACACATCAAAGAATTCTCTCTCGAAGTTTTTACAGAAAAGAAGTTCTCTGTAAAAACTTTTCCATTCCAAAAGTGAGATTCCACCATCTTGATTCTTGCTGGAGAATAGCAAGGTTTCCGCTCAGTGATGTCCATTGTTTGTGGTTGTTTGTGTTCTTAGAAGTAGCTTCGAGTTCGAGGGAGCATTTCACAGTACGAAGTGTTTGTCATGTAGAGAGGATTTCCAAGAAGAAAGTCTTCAAGGGTAAGTTATTCTCTTTCCCTAATAGCATATTGTAGAATCAATATTTATCCTGTACATGTTCATATATTTTCTATTTTTGTCAAGTTTTCCAAAACGAATTTCATTGCATGCGTTCATACACTTCCACTGAGGAATTTGATTCCTTTAATTAGTATAAGAACCAAATCATACCTCTGTTTTTCATTTTGAAAATAAAAATTAGAGAAAAGTGGGTTGTTTTCTGCATAATGTATGTGGGTTGCACAATAGATGTTTACAAATATTGGCAATTAGATTTACAAATTTTTACTTTGATTTGATCAATATAAAGGCCCAGTGTTTTGGATATTTATTCTGTAAATTGAGTATGTAAGTCCGGATCATTCGTGGTGAAGTGTCTGCTATGAAAAAGACAAAATACAGAGGTGAAAGATGGATTTTTTAGTGAAGTCCCAAGAGGTTTCAATTGGCCTTAACTTCAATTAGAGTTGCTGTCATATGAAAAATGCCTTGATCATCAAAATTCCCACAAGTCCAACTCATTCAATAGCTTGTTCTAGTTTAATCTAACTACAAGCAAGGGAACAAACAATGGGGGACAGAAACAATCCCAAGGATCGTTTAATGGGAGACTCCTGCAAAACAGAGAAATGGGCAGCGTGGAAATTGTCATGGAAGAGGAAGAGGTCAAAATGGGAATAATCGACCTACTTGCCAGGTGTGCTTCAAACCTGGTCATACTACACTGTATGTAGGATTGTATCAACAACAGCAGAACAAGGATCATTTAAGCATTTAATTCACTAATTTTGGCAAAATATAAAGCAAGCTTTTGCAGAAAAATGTGTTTCAAGACATACCTCTTGTAGAACTTCTTCAAAGCTCCATCTCCAGCTGCTATCTTCTCCATATCTTGTTGTAGACCACCTCAAGCTCTTTCCCGCTATTCTTTTGGTGCTCTAGATTGAGTTGTGGGACTCAAAACAAGCTTGAATCAAGGGATGAAGGAGAAAAGCTCATTGCAGCAACCTTTGTTGAAGAACCATTCTTCAAACCGAATTTTCTCTCAAAATTCTATAGATTGCATGCATGATTTTTACTCCAATCTTCTCATTATATTGCAGATCAACATGCAAGAGAAGAGTTGCATGAGTTGCAGCTCATGCTTGGAGAAGACAAGGCAAATGGTTGCTTCATGTGTGAGCTGCTTCAAAGATGAATAATGGAAAAACTCATTTTTCCATTTGTGTTTTAGTTTTCTTTTCCTTTTTCAATTTTATCTAAAAATAAAATTTTGATTTAAAAAATCTATTTGATTTTTAAATTGAAAAATTAAATTAGTTATAATTAATTATTAAATAAAACTTAATTAATTTAATATCAAATATTAAATTAATGTTAACACATATTCATCTTTATAATTTAAATAATATTTAAATATATAAATTATCCTATTTCGTTTAATTCTAAAATTAAACATATAATTATATCTCATATAATTACTAATTTCTTTAATTCTAATTTGAACGTTTTAAATTAACTTATCACGCTATTCTAGAGCTAGTCCATTACGAGCTAGTAAGGGAACCTCGCGGACTTATAGATCATGGGCTCCAACGATTCGAGATTAATTTGTTAAACTCATTAGACCAAATTAATCCCCATTCGTTAATTAATGAGTCATTCCACTAAAGCCCATAGTTGCACTCCTCTCACTATAGATATATTATGTCCACATGATTTAACCATAATCAGCAAGTCGATCCTTCACAGGTTGTTCGTTATAACAGCTGGGTCAAATATCTATTTTACCGCCGAGATTACGTCTTATTCCTCAAGTCCCTACTTATCCTCTAATGAACAACTGTTTTGTGATCCAATCACCAAACCAAACTCTCTCAGCCCAGTGAGAGGGTGGGGCCTTTTGTTCAAGACCTGGATTCAGTACATGAAAGAACAACCTTTCTCCTATCCCTAAATCGGATAGGCGTGAACTCCATCTTTCAAGGCTATGTCTCCAGCTATTCATCCAATCTTTATCCCCAAAATGGTAAGCTTATTGAGCAGTGTTGTTGGACTACTCTCACTGTTTGCAGATCAAAGGATAATCCCGAACAAACAGGAGTTCATAGCTAGCTCAGGATTAAGATCGAGTTGACCTAAGTCATTTAGGTGAAATAGTCAGTCTTAAACAGTAAACAGCATTATAAAGTAAGAGTGAATTATTTCTTTGTCCGGATCTTATGCAAACTCATTGTATAGGACTCCCCCACTTCTCATGTCATAACATGTATGAATTAGGATCACATCGTATGTAACACTTTACAATTCTTTGTAACAACTACATAGTAGGCCGCATCCAATGGTGTTACTAGAATAAGGTACCCGACCTCATTCATGTACCATAGATCATTTTGACTATTTACTCTAACCTAATCCATTCTTATGTCTCCATATAAAGTTCAAGTACTCATACAATAGTCATGGGTCTTAGTTTATTAGATTTAGACTTTCATACAATTTATGAGATCAATAACAAGTATATTGACTATAGAAAATGTTTATCATTTTACAAACTGCGAGTTTTTAGGACATAAAACCCAACAATATCCCACTTGGACTAAAATTCCAATGGATCAATATATACAAATATATACAATGTTGAGTTTACATGGAGAGAATAAAATGTACAAATTCAATAAACTAGGGCATCACAATACCCATCAATTCTTCTACTTGCCCTAGTGATACAAAACTCGTAGACCTAGTCCTACTAGGTGACCCTCGAACGCTTTAGCCGAAAAGGCTTTCATAAATGGATCAACTATGTTTCTTTTGCTGATTCGCTTACAGCAACATACTTAGCTTCCATTGTGGAGTCCGCAGTACAACTCTACTAGATGCTTCTCCACACAACTGCTCCTCTGTTCAGAGTGAATACTGACCCTGAAGTTGATTTCCTTGAATCAATATCGGTCTGAAAGTCAGAATCAGTGTATCCAGTAAGGATCAGATCCTTAGAACCATACATGAGCATATAATCTCTCGTTCTCCGAAGATACTTGAGAATGTTTTTAACATCAGTCCAATGGTCATGAACAGGATTGAACTGAAATCTGCTGACAATTCCTACTGCATAGCATATGTCGGGATGAGTACACAACATTGCATACATCAAACTCTCAACTGCAAATGCATATGGAATTCGATTCATCTCCTCAACTTCTTGAGATGTCTTAGGACGCTGCTCTTTAGACAAGTGAATTCCATGCCTGAAAGATAAAGATCCTTTCTTGGAATTTTGTATTTTATACCTAGACAACATCTTGCCTATATAAGATGCTTGAGATAATGCCAATGTTCTGTTCTTGCAATTCCGATCTTTTTGGATTCCAAGAACATACTATGCTTCTGTCAAATCTTTCATTTGGAATTGTGAAGTCAGCCATCTCTTAACGTCAGCTAGATATTCTATCTCATTCCCAATGAGTAGAATATCATCAACATACAACACCAGAAAAGCAACAGTTTTGTTGACGATTTTCTTGTTGACACAGGGTTCGTCAATATTTTGTTCAAAGCCATAAGATTTGATCGCAGCGTCAAATCTCATATTCCAGAATCTAGAAGCTTGTTTTAATCTATAAATGAATCGATTTAGCTTACTAATCTTTTGCTCTTGACCCTGCTGTATAAACTCTTCTGGTTGAGACATATAGATACTTTCTTCAAGATAGCTATTCGGAAAAGCTGTCTTGACATCCATTTGCCATATTTCATAATCATAATCCATCCGTTTTCTCTTATAGATCCATTTGCAACTGGATGATTTTACCCCTTTCGGTTGATCTACAAGATCCCAGATAGAATTGAAATACATAGATTCTATTTCAAGGTCCATGACTTTAATCCATTGGTCTTTGTCCACATTGTTCATTGCTTGATTAAAGGACAATGGATCCTCTAAACCATCATCTGATATGATGACTTGAGTTTTAATTAAACACATGTACCGGCCAGGCTGTTGCACAACCCTCCTACTACAACGAGGAATTCTCAACTCTTGAGAAGGATGTGAAGTATCAGTTTCATCAACAACTCTTGTTGACGGACCTGTTCTATCAACAACTCTTGTTGAAGGACCTGCTTGATCAATAACTTTTGTTGATACATTTGTCGTTTCTCTGGACATTTCTTCTATTACTAGCTTACTACGAGGTTGATGGTTCTTTAAATAATCTTCCTCTAGGAAGGTTGCATTTGTCGATACAAACACTTTATCTTCCTGAGGATCATAAAAGAAACCACCTTTTGTTTCTTTTAGATAGCCTACAAATAGACATACTTTTGAACGATGTTCCAGCTTTTTAGGATTCTGCACCAACACATGTGCTGAACAACCCCAAATCCTGAAGTGACGTAAATTTACTTTACATCCCATCTAAAGCTCGTAAGGCATTTCAGAAACGCTTTTCGAGGGAACTAGTTCAAAATATACACTGTAGTCTCAACTGCGTGTCCCCAAAAAGAATTTGGTAACTGAACGTAAATCATCATGAAACGAACCATGTCCAATAAGGTTCTGTTTCTCCTCTCTGCCACACCATTCTGCTGGGGTGTGCTAGGGGTTGTGAGTTGAGACTGAATTCCATGTTCTATCAAATAGTTCTGGAATTATGTGTCCATATACTCACCACCTCGATCTGATCGAAGTGTTTTAATCTTTTTACCTAATTGGTTCTGAACCTCAGCCTTATACTCTTTGAACTTTTCAAAAGTTTCAGACTTTTGGTGCATTAGGTAAACATGCCCATACCTGGAATAATCATCTATAAAACCGATGAAATATTCATACCCTCCTCTTGCTCTAACATTTAGAGGCCCACAAAGGTCTGAATGAATCAACTCTAGGAGTTCTTTGGCTCTAAGACCTTTTCCAGAAAAAGATCTTTTTTTCATTTTACCCTCAAGACAAGACTCACATGGTGGTAATGAACTGTCTTCTAACTTGTTTAAAAGACCGTTCTTAACCAATCTCTCAATCCTGTTGAGATTTATGTGACCCAGTCTTAAGTGCCAAAGATAGCCATTTGGAGAAATCTTCCTTTTCTTATGAGTCCCAACAGTTTTAAACATCTTTATGTTTAAAATAGCTTTAACCTCAGTTGGTTTTAACATGTACAAGTTATTTTCTAATTTTGCAGAGCAAATCTGTTTATTTCTCATATGGATGAACACTTCACCATTTTCGAAATAAACTTTATAATTTTGTTCTAACAAACAGGGGACATATATTAGATTCTTTTTCATAGAAGGAATATAATATACATTTTTCAAATAAATGTACTTATCTCCTATAAATAACTTCATATCTTCCACTGCTTTGGCTGAAACATCTCCCCAGTCCCTACCTTAAAGATTGTTTCATCTTCTGTCAACTAACTCCAGGAACTTGTTTCCTGTGAGGTAGTACATACATGATTAGCGACACCTGAATCAATTATCCAGATTTTATCGTCTTCCACTAAACATGCTTCGATAACAAGTAAATCATATTTCTTTTTGTTCGAATTCAGCATCCCCATCTATATAATTCATAATTTTAGATGAGTTGAGAGATAGAGGACAATCCTCTATTAAAACTCTTTTGGTATAATCAACTGCTAGTAATTTGTTTTTTTATTTGATTTTACTGTTATGCATATCGGAAGCGAGTATTACAGAATTCGACATGCTAATAAAATTCAAACAAATTCTAATTAGCAAATTTTAACTAAATCCAAAGTCAAGTTTTAGCAAAAAGTAATAATGTACCCATAACCATTATTTATTTGCAACGATATTTTAGTGAGTCAGAATATGTCTTACCTACTCTTTCACTAAAACAAACAATTTTAACCAAACACTATCCCCGGAATAACTCTTATTCCTATTGTCTCCTAAATAACTCTTATTACTATAGTCGTTTAGTTATCGTTTTCGGTCAAGATCTTTACTAACAACTTAGTAATTCTTGTAAGTGTGATCCGCCATTTTCAGATCATATAGAACGGTATGAACTTGCCTCCGAAATAGAAGACGATATCCAAGACGGAACTATAAGACCCTATTCATTTTAGGGAAGCCTGGGTTGTTCCGAATCCTATGTTACAACCCTCTATAGGGATCGCCGCGGTTAACGACTAGCTAGTGTCGCATAAAAACGACAATAGGTGCAACATAGGAATTTCACGGTTTAAACTAATGGAGGAGACCGTAGGACAATGTTGACACATTTCCTTCACCCACTTACTATGAACCACTTTCCTCATTCACCTTGTTATTGACCCATGCAAACACTTTCCATATGGAGCAGTCGAAGTAAAATCGACAAGAAACCGAGCATGGATCTCACGGTGTGAACTCTTGAGGACGTGAGAGCTAATAACTATATATCAAATATATTGTTTATCTCCCACTGAAGTGTTCTATTTTGGGTAGATTTATACTTAGGTTCTTTTCGGCTAATAAAATAACCCTAAGTCTATGTGGTTTATCCAAGTATAACTCTTATAATTGGATTTTAACCTACGATGTCTAGGTAATAAACCATTTTATTACCTCACATCACTCACGTATGCTCATAAAACCGGTTACCATCGCTCAATTATTCGGCCATAATCCTCAAGTAGGAGGTGTTCCATAACCCGTCAACTTAAGTACCCCCAGCCTTAGACAGGATCATATACCGGTTGAGTTTGTAACCTTGGTTTTATAAGTTTTAAAAATTAAAACAGGTGGTCAACCTACGTGAGCATGCACCTGTTGTTTATGAATTTTAAATGTCTAACACAATTTTATAAAAACTTATAAAAATGTAGACATGCTATTCATCCGTAAGGCATTCAAAATTTAATATAACATTTATATTAAATACGAGAAACCTTAATATGCATACTATATATTATAACAATTATAACATACTTTCAATGCATGTTACATGCTTCCTATGGTGAGATTTTAAACCTAAATGCATACTATATGCATATACAAGATTTATTTTTATAACATACATCAAATGCATAAATAATTAAACACAGACTGATATGGTTCTAATTTTGGATTTTCCTATTTTTCAATTTTTTTTTAAATTGATTTTCAAAATAATTTTTTTTTCCAATTTTAATTCTTTAATTAAAATTAAAATTTTATTAATTTTACAAAAATTAATTCAATAATCAATTTTTCTAATAAAATTAATAATTAATAATTAATTAAACAGTTTAATTAATTCTATTAATTTGATATCAAATATTAAATTAATTTGTCACCAATTTTATTACCATGAATTCCTATTCATGAAATTAATATTTAATCATATTTATATATTAATCGATTCTCCAATTACGTTTAATTTTATGTTTAATTCTAAAATTAAACGTGTAATTGTATCACATATAATTACTAATTCCCTTAATTCAAAATTGAACGTTTCAAATCAACTTATCATACTATTTTAAGACTAATATGTTTGTGAGCTAGTGGGGAGACATAATGGACCTACAGATCATCATGGGCTCCAACGATCCAAGATTAATTGGCTAAACTCTTTACACCGAATTAACCGACATTCGTGAACTACTAGGTCACACCGCTAAAGTCTAGTAGTTGCACTCCTCTGTCCAGTTGATATAACGATAATTGGTAAGTTAACCCTTCACAGGTTGTTCGTAATAACGGCTAGGTCAAAAGGTTGTTTTACCCCCGAGATTACGTCTTGTTTCTTAAGTCTCACTGATCCTCTAATGAACAATTGGTTTGTGATCTGATCATCAAACCGAGTCTCTCTCAGGCCAATGAGAAGGTGGGGCCCTTGTTCAAGATCTAGAGTCAACACTTAAGGGAACAACTTCTCTACTATCTCTGAAAGCGGGTAGGAGTGAATTCTATCTTGCACCTTATGTCCCCAGTTATCTACCCAATCTTACCTCTGAAATAGGAGGCTTATTGAGCCGGCACTGTTGAGCCAACCTTCACCCATGAAAATGTATGGATAATCTCAAATAAATTGGAGTTCATAATTAGCTCAAGATTAAGGTCAAATCACCTAGGTCATCGTTACGAAATAGTCAGTCTTAAATAGTAAACAGCGTTATAAAGTAAGAATGACTTATTTCTTGGTCCGATCTTATGCAAACTCATTGCACAGGATGCCCCCACTCCTTATGTCAACACATGAACGAATCAGGATCACTTCGTTTGTAGCAATTTACAACTCCTTGTAACAGTTACAGAGTGGGTCGCATCCGATAGTGTTACCAAAATAAGGCACCCAACCTTATTCGTATACTATAGATCATTTTGACTATTTACTTGAGCCCGATCCACCTTTATGTCTCCACATAAAATTCAAGTACTCATGTAATAGTCATGGATCTTTTAGTTTATTGGATATATTTCTAAAACGAAATAGGCAATTCATATATTCAATAACAATTTTATCAGTTAATAGAATTAGTTTTTTGACATAAAAATCCAACAAAGACAATTTTTATTATATTTGTAATAGTTTTAAAATTTTCTATTTTTGCAATATTTCAGCGTCATTTTGACCCCTTATCTTTTTTTTTTTTTTTCATCCCTTCTTACTTGTAACATTAGTACTACAATTTTCAATTTGGTAAATGAAAATACATTTTTTATTTCTAAAATAAAATATATATTTATTTTCCAAAACTAAAAAAATCATAACTTTGTTTAGAGTGAAAATATATATATATTTTAACAATTAAACAACATTTTTAATTCTCAAATAAATAATTAAAATTAAATAAATAAGATTTTAATTTTAGTAATGAATTTAAATTCATCTATGAGATACAGTGATAATTAAAATACTATGTTGACATCTACCTTCTATTTTAGTTCATATAATTTTAAATATTTAAATTTAGCTTTTATATTTTTGACAAATCTTCAAATTATACAACAAATTTGAAGTTGTATTTCTTTAGGTATATTTTGTTGGTTTATTCAATTATTTTTAAAAAGTATTAAAATGATGTATATATAAATTTGTATTTTTAATCTTTATATTAAAGAGAGAGATATAATATGCACAATACTTTATTGTAGTTTAGTAAACTATATTACTATAACTTGAGTATTGCATCAACAAATCTAAAGTTACATTAATATGAATCTGTACTCCTAACATAAAATCTTGGACCTGCCACTGATATATGAACCTTGGATCTCCTACTGACCTATGAAATAGATATTGTAACCATAGTCATGTTTGTTCTCTTTGACAAATATAATAAAAAGTCTTCAGCCCAACCCAAACAAAATTAAAAGATGTTCGAAATGTCCTTAACCTCCCAAACCATGCGGGCATTCTAATCCACTGGAAAAGGAAACTCGCCACTTGCCAAAGTATCTTTATTATACTTCATTATTAAAGGATCCCATGTATATTGGCTTATTGATATATGTTATTTATAGTTCATCATTGATACACTATGATATAGCTTTGTTAGGTAATTATCTTAATGATATACTACTGATACACTTCAAATTATATTTTTAGTGAGTATTGATGTATTGTTGATATTAGGAGTGCTAAAAAAACTCGATAACCCAAAAAATCTGATCAACCCAATCCATGGTTTGGGTTGGGTTATTAATTCATTTGGTTTGGATGGGTTCAAATAAATGAAAACTTTATAGGTTGGGTTGGTGATCATGGGTTCACAAAAAATAACCTGAGCCAACCCGGATTAATCTAAACCCATTATTAATATTAAAAAATATGTTCTTTTTTATTTTCAATACACTTATATATACATATATTTATTTTAGTTTTACTTCCTTTTAGATTATTTATTATCCACCAATAATTTAAAATAATATTTTTATTATGGAAATAAATTTTTCATAATATAATTAAAATTAATTTTCTAATTTTATTTCAATACGTGAAGATAATTAACCAAATTCTTTTACATATATGTTAGTTCTTTTTAAAACAAAATTTTAATTAATGACGAGTACCCGAACCAACTCAACCCAAAAATTTCAGGGTTGGGTTTGGTCGGGTTCATCATTTTAGGTTGAAGAAATTTGCAACCAGAACTATTGCAGTTGAGTCTAAAAAATGCTTCAATCCAAATCCAACCCAACCCAACCCACAAATACCCCTAGTTGATATACCAATATTCTACTTATATATATTAATGAATTTTGAATGGTTGTCAATTAAGCCTATAATAACATAATTCCCACCTCTTTCTTATTTTGTTATCTACTTCTTACCCATATTTTCAAAGATTAAGCCAAATTTTAAAAACTAAAAAAAGTAGAAAAAATTTGTACTTATATTTTTAATTTGGTTAAGAATTCAACTCTAGTACTTATACAATATGTAAATCATGGTAAGAAATTGAGAGTAAATAAGTTTAATTTTCGAAAACTAAAAACAAAAGACAAAATGTTTATCAAATAGGACCGTAGTTTTTAAAAATTTGTTTTTTTGGATTTTGATTAAGAATTCTATTTTTTTTACTATAAAAATTATAGTAAAAAATGGAGAGGAAATAAGCTTAATTTAAAAAAGAAAATAAAAACAAAATAGCTATAAAGGTGACCAAAATAAGAAAATTTTAGGAATTAATATTACTTTTTAAGTTTTAAAAAACACTTTCATAGGTAATTTGTCTAATTTCTTCTACTAAAAATATATTATTGTAGTGATCGTTTTTTAACCATGCATGTCACGTGTAAGATTTTTACATAGTTATTGCCTAGTAGGTCCATATCAAGATTTCCAATAGATTTTCCTTGTCATCTTTTTTGTTATTTTAATAAAGAGTTTAGAGGAACACTATAAATATTTTTTTACTAAACAAAAGTCATGTCTTAAATATGAAAAATTTTAGGAATTTTTTTTCATTTTAAAATGTGAATCTTTTACACCCAAATCATACCAATGAGGTCAATTGAAAAGGAGTGTTATATATAAGTTTACAATCACATGCTTCTAAATAAATAAATACAAGTATGTTCACTTCATGACTTTACCAAATTCTTTACTTGTTATTTTAGTGTCCTATCTATAAGGTTCTATGATTGATGATAGGATTTGAAGTGTCGATGTCGACGAAAATATCGAGTTGTGTACTCTTAGGCAAGGTTTAAAATGTCAATATCAATAGAAATATCAAATTGTATATTCTTAGGCAATGTTTAAAATGTCAATGTAGACGAAAATATTGAGGTCTTAATTTTATAGAAATTTTGATGAAATGTCGATAAATGTCAATTTTGATGGATATTTCTGAAAAATTTATAATAAAAAAATAAAAAAATTAAATTAGTAAATAAACATTTTATGATTTTTAAACAAGTTAAGATGTCTATTATGCTTACCTTAGTGACATTTTGTTACTTATTTTTTATGCATGGATTTTTCTATAATACAATGAAAATGTGAATTCACCTTCATATCAATGTCAAACCCACAAAAACATGGAAATATATATCGATGAAAATATCAACATGTTGAGGAAAATTTAATCATATGCTCTTAGGTAAACATTTTTTTTCTTTTTGTTTGTTTATCAACACTAATTTACAATAATAAATAAAAGCTATTGTCCATCCTTAGCATATTAAGATAATATAAACAAAGCTATAACGATAAATTTTTTTGTTAAATTATAAGTTTAGTTCTTGAACTTCAATTTGAGATTTATTTGTTTTTATTTAATTTGGTTCCTAAAATTTTAGAATTACAAGTTTAATCCCTAAACAATCCATTACACACAAAATTAAAAGTTTAGAATTCCATTAGATATAAATTTCAAATTTATATCTAATGGATCAATTAACTATAAAATTTTTTGATTTGACATAAACTATTTAAACACAAAATTAAAAGTTTGAAGACTTACTTAAAAATTTTAAAATTTAGATACTCATTAAATACTCTTAAAAGTTTAAAAACTAAATACAAACAAACATGAAAGTTTAGAGTATAGACATGTAATGAGAAAAAATTTTCAAACAAAATTACCAAACTATCAAACAAGTAACAACTAGGAGCTATATTTTATTAAATAATTATTAATGCACACTTACACATCATATGCTTTGTCAATTGTAAACCAAGATAATATAAACAAAAGCATAATTGTTATACTTTTCAAAAACAATCTTATTATGCTTTTCAAAAACAATCTTTAGATCCTACTTATTAAGGGTTGATTTTAAAAATTAAGGAAAATATCTATCTATACTTTTGAACTTTTGAAAACAATTAAAATCTTAAATTAATAATCGTATCAATTTAATCCCTAAATTATGTTACTTGTCATTCTAGATGAGGAATGATAAGGATCTAGACGAGGAAGAAGATGGGATATAGTATTTTTTAGATGGAAGAAGATGGAGATGGGATAATTTTTCTAAGAAAAAGATGAAGGAAGAGAAAGGAGAAGAAAAAGAAGAAGGGCACCGGTGTCGGTGACTGACGTCACTGATTTCCTTGGAGCTGGGTTAGGGGTAAGGGAAGTGAAGGGGTTCAAGATAATTTTTGGGGAGAAAAGACGGCAAATTATCGTTATTATTATTTTTTATTATATTTGAATTAAAAGGGCAAAATACATTTTTGTTCCTCCAGATTTGAAGTTAGTATCTATTTGGTCATTGAAATTTCAAAAGGAGCACTTTAGTCCTTTAAGTTTAGAAAATGTTTCTAAATGGTCTTTAAATTTATTTGACCATTGATTGACTAACAAAAAAAAATGATATGGTTGATTGAGTTAACAATTTTTATTAATTAATTTTTTCTTGGTGAGATGGATTTTTATTTTTCTTCTCCCTTCCCTCTCTCCTTTCTCAAGAAAAATAATTAAATTAAAAAACATTTATTCACAGAAAAAGAAAAGAAACAAGGTAATGGATTGTTGAATCACATCATATTATGTTAAAATTATTTTTTGTTTTTGTTTTATTTATTCTTGTTCTTTCTTGTGATAGAATTTCAGAAATTAGGGTTTGTTTTAGAATCCATTTCAGAAATTAGGATTTGTTTTAAATCTAAAGTTGACTTTTATTTTACTTTTTATTTATGAAATTGGGGTTCTTCTTTCTTTCTTTTTCTTTTATTTTTAAAATTAATAAAAACCACCCCTTTATTTTAAAAAAATTGTCAACTCAATCTGCCATGTCATTTTCTCATTTGTCAACTAACCGTTAAATTAATTCGAAAACCATTATTTAAAAGCATTTTCCAAACTTGAGGTATTGAAGTGTTCGAATCGATACTTTAAGGAACAAATAGACATTAAGGTCACATAGGACCCACCTCTAAGTCTGTACTCGAAGAATGCAATCCAATTGAGGTGTGGAAGGTGATCATTTCGATTGAATTTCAAAATTACATCAGATCCACTAGCCAATATCATTACCATTAACGTTATTGTTACACATATTCACCGTTATCATTACCGTTTGACCTAAAACGGTAACGATAACTATAACAATAAATGTAATAGTTTCATAATTTTAAGTAAACATGATCAAAAGTAATCCAAACGTGACTTAACCTCAAACTTCAAAGATCAAAAATACATTTTTCCTTTGATTATAATTATTATAATTTTATTTAAATATACCACTTAAGCGAAGTGTTATTTATTTAATTGATTTTGTTAATAGAGGACTAAAATAGAGTATTTTCCAAATGTTAGGAATTGTTCCATTCTGAAAGCTAGAAACTAGCTTAAAACAAATTTCAAATTTTAGGATAATAAAGTGCAACTTTTTTCTTGAATATATTGATATTTGGCATTGTAAGATAATTTTTTTTTTCTTTTTTAGAAAAAATTATAAGAATGTGCGAAATAAGTTTTTATAAGATTTTATACTCTTATTTTATCGGTACTCTTATCTTATCTTCAAAATTTTATATATTAATTTACTCTTATTTGAATTTATATGATATTTGTGTGTTTTTTATAATTTATATTTTTATATTACGAAATAAGTTTATATTAACTTTACATGTTATTTTGTAAAACAACTAGATTCATATTATTTTTAACTTTTTATAAAAGATATGGTATTCAATATAAATTTTAAAATTTTAAAATACTATTTTAGTCCCTTCATTTCTTATGATAGATGCATTTGGTCTTAAGATTTTAATTTAACCAATCAATCATTGAGTTTTGAAGAATAAGTTTAAAAGATCCTAGAATTATTTTTTATTTTAATTATATATATATATTTTTTTATTATTTTAAATACTAAAAATGTCTTTCCTAAACTTTCAAAAAAAAAAAAAAAAAAAATCTCACTCCTCTCTCTACTTTCCTCCCTCAAGCATCATTTCTTCTTCTTCATCTTCTTCTCTCAAAATGAGCATTCCTTTCTTGCTTGTTACGTTCACCAATTGAAATAATTCCTTCTTCTCCTTCGATGCAAAGGTTCAAGAATTCTTGAGGGTGAGAAAGTAAAGGTCCGTTTGATAACCATTTTGTTTTTTGTTTTTAAAAATTAAGTCTACTTCCTCCCCATTTGTTACAATGATTTTGCATCTTTTTTAAATATAATGGTCGAATTTTCAAGTATAATTGTTGAATTCTTAGCCAAATTTCAAAAACAAAAATAACCATTTAAAAGCTAACGCCCGTTCGGTAACCATTTTATTTTTTGTTTTTATTTTTAAAAACTAAGCTTATATACACTACTTCTACCTCCAAACTTTTCATTTGTTATCTACTTTTCACCAATGATTTAAAAACCAAGCCAAATTTTGAGAACTAAGTAGCTTTCAAAAAATTGTTTTTGTTTTTGGAATTTGGCTAAGAATTCAACCATTGTATAATGCAAATCATTCTAAGAAATATGGATAAAATAGAGGTTTAATTCTAAAAAACATAAACAAAAAACTAAAGGTTATCAAACGGATTTTTAACAAATGAAGAAATTTGAAGGTGAAAATAGTGTATAGAAGCTCAATTTTTAAAAACAAAATGATTACCAAACGGAACCTAAGTAATCTCATATGATCTTAGTTTTTAACCAAAGAGAGTGGGACTCGAGACAGTTGAATAGAAGGCGAAGATTGGGCCAGAAAGAATAGTCGTCGATTGGAGAGGTCGTGAGCTGAGAGGAGTTCACACATATCAATCGAACCAAATAAGGCCTCTAGGTTTGAATCAAGTTTCAAAGATATATGAGAAGATAATGATGCAATAAAGATTTTAATCCTCATCAAAACTGTAAGAATATGTTTTTGGATTGGATAATTACAATGAACAACACTTTTAACACTAATATTTAAGTGTTTAGCAAGAATTGCAAACATAACTATTTTCTCAAATCTCCTTATTTATTTTTTTCCTATTATATATACATTTTTTTTCTTTCTATTATGTTGTTTTTGTTCCATCTTGCTTCTCATTCTTTATTAATATTAGAACTCTACTTCTGTCATTTTTTAATTTCATACAACATTCAACTGGTTTTTATTGACTTTTCTTTCTTTACAAGATCCTTTCCCCTCTCTATTTGTTGGGGTTTACCATTATAGGATTTTAGCACAACTCTTAACTTTTTAAATCAAAAGTCCATGTCTTAATATAAATTGAACTATGCTTGTGTTGGCTTCTATCATTGTACTAGATTTTCTCATAATTAAAAACCTAAGTCTATCAATGATAGACTATTATGATTAATAGAATTCAATCACTATGCACAAGTAACATATATTCCCATCTCTTCTATCACTGATAGATGTCAAACAAATATTTTTCCTTTTTCTTTTTCCATTTTCTCACTTTCTTCCTCCAATTTTGTTTTCTCTATCTCTAACATTGATAGCTCAACATAATATTCAAAGTAATTGAATCTTTAAAATTACATAATAAAAGTCTACAAGTAACCTTCTATATAAGTGATATTTCTATATGCTATGTAAAATCTATCATTGACTATCATTAATAACCTCCAAATTATCTAAGCCTATAAGTCATAGACCCTAATCATTAATAGATCTATTAATGATACTTCATATCATTTATAGAGTCTACCCGTGATAGAGTATCATTGATAGACTCTACTGTTGATACCAGTCTATCAATGATATTCTATAAGTGATAGATTTTATTATTAGTGATAAAAGTCTATCACGGGAATGAATCTATCAATTGATAGACTATATCGCTTATAGACTTCTATCACCCATGGATTGTATTATTGATAGACTGATAGACTATATCGCTTATTGACTCATATCACTCATAGACTCTATCATTGATAGACTGCAAGAGCTGGACTAATTGGACTATGGAAAAATTAAGAGAAAAGACTGTCAGACTAATTGAAAAGTTAAGAGAAAAGACTGCCAAAAGAAAAAGGAAGTGGGAAAAAAAAAAGTATTTATTTATATGTGCACTGAAAATAGCTGCATAAAGTTTATTTAAGAGTGATTACAATAAGTTGAAAGGTAACCTATGACTTCAAAGAGGTTGGCATTGCAAGGTTGACTGTAGTTCCCCCAGCTGAGTCTTTCCATTGTTGTGTCACTGTTTTGATCTGTGTGAAGAAGTTGACTCCAGCCTTGCCTGTTTCCATAGCAGAATCTCTTAATCCCAATAACCAAAACAAAGGTTTAACATTTAAATCCTATCTTGCCTCCGAACTTGTTCATTTACTCATTTATTTCTCTTTTTTTTTTTTTTTTTTAATATGTGTGTATCCAGACTAGCTTGCATGTGCCTCCAACTAATCTCACGAAACAACCCTCCTAACCTCTATAGTATTTGGGTGCCATAAAACTGGTAGGATATTGAATCCTAGGTTAAATTAAAAAAAAAAAATGTTATTAAACTTTGTCATTGTTTCAAAAACATTCCTATACTTTCAAAAATTGCAATATTAACGAAGGATAGATACGGATATGAGACATGGATACGATAGAACATGAGCATGGCAACACACCATTTTTAAAAAAAATTTAGGATACAAATACAACGACATATTTATTGAAACATACGTTTTTTAAAATTTATATCATTTTTAAACAAGAAGAAAATTCAAAGTCAATAAGTTTACTCACTTATATGCTTAAAGAATTAGTTTGATGTATTTTGCTCTTAAATTTTATTATTTTTGTCATATATGTGTCAACTTAGTTATATTACAAGTATTTGATGCATGTACACAAATGTTGGTCCTAGTACAATTAGCATTTTTAATACATCTATTGCTCTAACAAAAGTCCGATAAGTGTCCAACACGTGTCCAATATGGACATGCTATCTAAACTAAATTGTCTGTGCTTCTTATATATTACTCTACTTTCATAAATGTTTTAAAAATACTATTGGAATAGAAATTCTTCAGAACTTTGGATAAAAAATTGATATATGAAATTGTGTAGTAGTGACCTAAAATAAAAATTTAGATCACGATATCGGTTCAAGCTATTGCCACACAACTTTAGCATCGAGTTTTGTTTGAAATTCCAAAGGACTTTTATTCCAAAGTAGTTTTGAAATATTTATGAAAATTGAGAGGTAATATTGCAACTTTTGAAAGTATAGAGGTATTTTTGGAACAAATAGAAAAGTTTGAGGGTATTTGTTATAATTTAACATAAATCCTAGGAAGGTGGCCACCATGGATTGAACACATTTCCTCAAAGTCCTTTATCATAACAATGGCACTTGTTGACCACTAAACCAATCCAGGATGGTTCATTTTACATTTATTTCATTTTTTATTATTCTTTCACTTATTCTATTTTAATCTTCGACTTTCGTATTGAGCATGAAAGTGAATGACTTAATGATAAAGGAAGAAAATAAATATCTAGGAAAGTGAAGAGTGTTTCATGGACTAAAGAAGAATAAAGGCAAAAGATCAGGAACTGAAATAAGTTTAAATCAAAAGCTTACCATAAAAATTGAGATCCCCAGCAAAAGATGCCTTGGAGCCGGTGAACGAGAAGAAGGGCAACGGAACTGGAATCGGAACGTTGATCCCAACCTAAAGATTCAAAAGTAATTTTGAGATGTACTTCATTTATACATAAATTAGAGATTACCAAGAACTTGCAAATACTATTGGCTTCTAATCCTTAAAACGGAAGGGAAGTTTTAAGATTATATAATTTACATGACACACGAAGGCAAAGAGTTTAACCTACATACATCCTTTCCGGATATAATTCTTTTTCATTCTTCATGAACATGACTAACATGCAAATCTATCTTTAGAAAAAGAGTATTTTCTTGTTCTCCAAGAACGCATGACAAGGGCTGAAATGTTTGAAGATACCCTCCAAAGTAATGGGCTTGAAGCTCTAGATAAAAACTTAACTCAAAACTCACTTTATTTCTTTGAGGATTGGAAAAAGCCTCTTCGAAGATTAGTGAGGGGTTGGCTAGGAGCATAATTTAAGGAATTTGGCCTTCATACCGATTACATGTGTGTGCACGTGAGTGTACATATATAAATAGGTACAAGACGCATTTTCTTTCCCACGATGCGTGTTACTGTTACCTGTCCAGCTTCAATATCTGTTTGAAACTTCCTCGCCGCTATCCCAGATGTGGTGAATATGGAAGCTCCATTGCCATACCTGTACAAACATATTTCATGAAGATTGTAAGACAATGGAGAAAGGAGTAGTTGCTATGACAATAAAAGGAATAATAAACAATCAGTACCTATTTCCGTTAACGATGCTAATGGCCTCCTCTAAACTTTCAGCCTGATGGAACAATAAAGAATGATATGTAACAATATTTTTTTTGAACAGATCGAAGAATCAGACAGATAATATATGACAAGCATACCTGCATGCAAAGCAGAACTGGGCCAAATATTTCTTCCTGGAAAGGGTAAGACATAAGTTTTCCAAGTTTAGTCCGACGTTCAGGATTATTATACATGTTTCACTCAGAATAAGATAAAAGAAATACCTTGTAGCACTCCATGTCCGGCGTCACATCTGTTAAGATAGTAGGTCCAATAAAATTTCCATACTCGTATCCAGGGACCTACATTACAATCATGCATGACGATCAACATGATGCAGATACTGATATAACATTGAGTCTGTTATAACACCACTTCGGAAGGGGATTAGAACTCATCGGAAAATCCACAGAAAAAAACCCCATTTTTCTTCTTTCAGCAATCTGAATTGTGTCAAAGACAGACAATATGCTTAGGGAACATTCATTTACATTGTTGTGAACTTTTTATTCTTTGCAGTGTTACCTCCCAAGGGATATTAGCCCAGAGAATCTTCTTTGTTTCACAATGTTTCATTATGTTAACATAGCAGAGATTATAAATTTCCTTATAAACATACAAACAAACAGTTGAGAGAGAATAATGAGAGTGAAATTTCGTGAAGAAGTTATGAAACATAATGCGTATGTATAGGAACAATTGTAAGAGATAAGTATGTTTGGAGAAACTATTGAAAGATAATTCAACCGATTAATTGAGGTTAAATATATCCTTCAGTCCCTAATGTTGGGTGCATTTCAAGAGTTAGGAGAGGTTGGAAGCTCTATAGTTCTTCTCTTGGCTATTCCCTTGTTGATAAATAAATAGATTGAAGGCTTATCTTGTTAAGCCTTCAATTTTGGAAATACCATCTCTGCCTACTAAATCTCTTTATGCACTTGACTACATTTTGTATTACAACAAAATTCAATTACTCCTCAAGAAGATAGCATATGATGCCACTTGCAGGGAAAGACATTATTCATGACGAAACATGGAGCACAGATAAATTACACTAATCTATCAAATACCGGCAGGAAAAATGATGGTACTGCAATATGAAAAGTAACAAGATACCACTATATTTCTCCCATCTAGCAGTAGCCTGGCTCCACTATCGATGCCAGACTGAACCAATCTGTGAATCCTATCCTTTGCCTGTGAAGCAAGGAAATATTTTAACCATCGAATAGATACCACTGAGGGACGTTCCAGGGCATAATCAAATATGAAAAAGAGAAGTTTAAATTGTAGGGAAAAAAATTATGAGTACCTGCTTGCTAATTACTGGACCAAGATCTGCATCAGGTTCTGTTCCAGAGTTTACCTTCAGTGTTTTGGCACGTTCTACAAGTTTTTCCTCCCTGGAAAAAGTTTATAATTCTTTTCGTGATAAACAAAGTATTATGGCTGCAATCTAAAAATATTTTTCAGAACAGATGCAGTACAAATATACCCCAAAGTACAAAAACCATGTAATTGTTATGGTATCTGCAAATTTAAAAAAAAAAACAAAGAGGAATGAAAGTGTGTGCGCATTCAATTCCAGAAGATTGTACTCCATCCAAATTTTATTTTCACCATATGTTTCGATAAACATTTATTGAAATTCCAAATAGAACACAAATTTGATGATCCCAAACTGTCGAATCTCATAATGCTAAAGATTACTTTCTCCAGGCACTGGAATTAATAATTGGGAGAAGAGTATTAATATGAAGTTTCCAAAAAGAAAACTCTACATTTCAGGCTTTATAAGATCAACGTTTAATTGCCTCAGAATTTTCCTAACCATTAAAAAAGTCTAAGCAATCGCTTACAACTGAAAGAAGTAAACAACATTCAAGATACAAATTGCATTACATGAATTCAAAATAGTAAGATTCCAAATGAAAAAGAACTCTTTACCCATAAAAACATGAACATAAAAGCAATATAAATAGAGGGGTTGTATGCTAAAATAATTTGAAAATTCCAAAAATAGGAATAATACCACAATTTGGAGTCTCCAACAAAGACAACTGTACTAAGGGCCATGCATCTTTGTCCAGCAGCACCAAAACCAGCAGCAACCAAAGCATTCAAAGTAGCATCAGTGCTGGCATCGGGCAAGACAATTGCATGATTTTTTGCACCCATATTGGACTGAAACAATCACACAGTCACTCAAATAATTAGCAGTTTCAAAAACAAGCAAAGTTCTAAAAGTATCCTAAAATTTTAGCCTGGGTTTACTTGCCTGAACACGTTTTCCTTTAGCTGATCCCCTTGAATATATATGCATGCCCGCCTTTCACATTTAAGGAAAAAAAAGGTCAAATTACCTTGACAGACCAAACATGTCGCGATTTCTTGTGGAGTTGAGAGAATCGAACCTTGACCTCTTGGTCGAGGGTATATGCCTAAACGAGTGGAGTTATGCTCAAGTTGGCAATTTTTCTTATTCTTTTTTTTTTTTCCTTTTTCTTTATCTTTATCTTTTGTCTTCTTTTTTTTTTTTTTCCTTTTGTTTGAAAGAAACAAAGATTTCTCTTAGAAGTGAAAATAGCACAAGATAAAGGGAAAATCCAACGCGAAAAGTTATTAAAAAAACTGCTCCAATTGGCATTAGTCGAAAAGATGTCATTACAAAACAAAGTAAAAATTATACACTACACCAAGAATTTCAAAAATAAAAAAAGAAAATAAAAACACTAATAGTATCCAAAAGCTCATCTCTGGTTTGTGCTCAACAATTCTATATTTTTTCCAAAGAGAACTTCCCATGGGACAAGAAAGACAATCAATAAACGCAATTGCTCAACACAGTCCAAAACTAAATTTAATATTGCAACCAATCCAGCTAGAACCACAAAGCTAAACTTAAAGCACTTTGTACCAATGGCAGAAGGTAAAGAACAGTGAGGTTCTACTGCAGTAGGATGTTCATCAAATAAATAACTTGTAAAACTCCAGTCGCCACATGAAGAAATATCCAAATTAATAATTCGGGGTTCTCTAAACAGAAAGTGGAAAGGACCTACTGTCCTATAATAGAATCTTAGCAGTAAGAACCACTTGTAGAAATGAATCTAGAATGTATTGAAATTGCCAACTCCGTGAAGAATAAATTCTTTCAGTTAAGATAACTTACAATGTTTGAACCGACAAATGATATTGCTTTTATATCTTCATCATCACAAATGGCATTAACAACATCCTGAAGAAAAATTACAACAATTAAAATAACATTTTGTTGAAGCTGCAATCAAATCAACTGATAGCCAACACATTTAAGATAGCAGTTGAGGCTGCAATCAAATCAACTGACAGCCAAAACATTCAAGATAGCAGTTGAATCTAATGGGTATGGTTCCAGCATCTAATAATTGAGTTCTAGGCTTGCAAGCACTTTAGAATACCATGTGACAAAATAATAATGCTAAAAATAATAGCAGTACCAATCAATATTTTCCTTCATTGCACTTGCAAATCTAGGATTCATTAGTAGATAGATCAATCAAGGAGTCAATATTATCCATGCCACCCAACAATCCAAAAAGAAGATAGATTAATAACTCACATTAGTACCATGAACCACATTTAGGACACCATCAGGCAATCCAGCCTCCATTGCTAACTCTGCAAGGATTATAGAAGCCCCTGAAAAAGCAGGAAAGTTTGAAGAACACTGATATGACGGGAATAATTTACATCTTTCAAATATAAAAAAATCATAGAAATGGGGATGATCTCCACCATGATATACGTCAATTAACTTGCAAATATATATTTAAAGCTAAAGGCAGCTATTCACTATTCAGTCGTTGAAAGTGTGTGTCCCCAAGCCAAACATAAATCTCCATAAGAGATCCCTACTAGGTCAAAGCCAGGATATCTAATATTCTTTAAATTAAATATATATACACATATATATCTGTCTATCTATATATGTGTATATATATTTAATTTAATACGAAAAATAATAAGGGAAAGAAACCAAGTTCATATAAAGACATTTGGGGAATAATTAAAAAACAATGGTCACCTGGATCTTTTTCTGAAGGCTTCAAAACAAAGGTATTCCCACATGTAACAGCAATTGGGAACATCTGCAGTGGATTATCCAAGGGAAGTGTCAGTCTAATATCATAAGAAAAAGTAAAGGTTACTGGAGGAATAACATCAGCAAGGAATGAAGAAAATAGTTCTAAAATTATTTTTGGGGGATAAAAATCTTTCATAGCAGAGCAAGTTTTTAGACCACAAATGAAGTAGATAATGGCATGCCTTTGAGAAAACAAACTAATTCTCTACTGCTGAAATTATGACCACTGGAATGACAGTGAAAGATAACAGGCTAACCCATAGGGGGATCATGGCTGGAAAGTTGAACGGACAAATCCCAGCACAAACACCAAGAGGCTCTCTGATGCTGTAGGTATCAATTCCATGTGACACATTAGAGACATACTCCCCCATTTGCAGAGATGCCATTCCACATGCATGTTCCACAACCTCTACATAATATATGCCATTTCAATTTGCTCTTAAACATCTCAGGTCATACGACAAAATGAATTTTCCATCACATAAACACAAGCATAGACAGGGAGAGGAAGGAACTAAAGGATTATAACCTAGCCCACGGAATACATCTCCATGTGCATCCTTTAACGTTTTTCCTTGTTCTGTGGTAATATTTAGAGCAAGTTTGTCCTGAAAAGACAGGAAAAATCCTTTTTTTATAGTGAATTTAGAATATTCCTTTAAATGAAACATAAATAAATAAAGTCCTACAAACATACTATATCTCGCCTAATAAGTTCTTGAAGCTTGAACATAATTCGTTGACGAGTTGTAACTGGAGTATTACGCCATGCAGGAAAAGCCTGCTTTGCTGCAGACACTGCAGCTTTAAATTCATCATTTGTGGTCAATGGAACTTGAGAAACAACTTCTTGTGTTGCCTAATAACAGAAAGCACATTTCCTTACCCATATCAAAAGGAACTTAACTTTCTCAAATATGAAATAGAAAAGAGAACATAAAAATGAGGTGGTAACTCACTGGGTTTATGACATCTATGAATGCTGAGGATCGAGAATCAACAAAAGTCCCTCCTATGAGATTTGGAACCCTCTGGTACAAAACAAAAGGATAAAAGAGATGAAATCAACGAGAGAAATACAACATATGATAGAGATAAATGTTATTAACAAAATGCCACAATTGACAATTCTGAATCAGTTTTAGTTGATAAAACAAATAAAGGGAGAAATTTCATCAACAGACAGTTGAAGATTATAAATGAAGAAAGGCTTGCGTAGATAAAGTATACATCAGTCTTCCATAACAATGTTAGATGAAACAAGTATGCACTGACATTATACATGATATTTTAGTCATGAATTGAAAGGCAAACTACACTGGTGATTAAGCTAAAGAAAACGTACAGGTGCGTTTCCCTTTTCTTCCAACCTACAGCGTAATTCCTAAACTTTGAGGGAGTGTTTGGGGGCAATCCTAAACTTTAGGTGGTGTTGGGGGTAAGAGTGAAATAGTGAGGACTAAGGAGTTATGAAATCTAAGAAACTGTGAATTATTGGGACTCACAATGTAAGGAGTTAATAAGATAGAAAAGTGATTTTTTTAGTAGTGGGACCCACAAACTCCTTGGACGAAACAAGGAATGGAGTTATCAACTCCTACTTCACAACTCCTTGGCCAAACAGGCAAAGAGTGTAGTTGTGAAGTCTGTGAACTGTGGACTCCAGAGTCCACAGTGTAATAAATTAATATGACATAAAATTGACTTTTTTTTAGTTGAGTCACGAACCCCTCAGGCCAAACAAAGAACGAAGAGTGGAGTTTACAACTTCACTTTCTCCATCCTTGGTGGGGCCAAACACCGCCAAGTTAAGAAGACGATTCCAAACTATTCCGTCTCAATACAAGAAATTAAATCAACGAAGGCCATTCTCTTAAATAAATAATTACAAACGAAAAAATTAAGCAAAGTTGGGGACAGTAGAAAGCAAAGCATAAATTGGACTGTCCACGTTCTGTCCTACCATTTTCTCATAAACCAAAAACCGCAAGCAGAGTTGCTCATTCAAACCACAAGCTCAATAAATCACCAAGCTCTAATCAAAGAAAAGAAGATAAAAAATTAATGCAACGCGCTTAGCATCCAAAGTTGCTAGCCTCTCGAGCGCTCAACCATCAAAAGAAGAAGATTAGCTGATAAAAGAAATTAAGTCCCCAAACAAACAGCCGCTTCCTTACCGGCGGATTAGGCTTGGAAGACGGTTCAGCAAAGGTGGAGAAACGAGAATTTCCAAGAGCAAAGATCTGAGGTCTCAGAAGACTCAATTTTTTCACTGCAACATGATCACAAACATAGTCAAGAAGCAACTTCCATTAACCAATTCAAAAATAAGAAACAAATTTCTTCACAATCAAAGAATTTTACCTCGCCAAATCGAAGACTGCAACATTTTTCTCCGGCGCCGATTGAAGATGAAGATGATCACACTCTCACACGAGCGGTATCGAGAGATTTTGACTGTTTACAAGCAAAAGCTGGAGCTGGACAATGTTTTGGTTAACACGAGCGGTGGGTCCTCTTTGATTTTGGACGGTTGGATTGTTTTGATCTGGTTGATGTAAGATTGGAGAGGATCTAACGGTCGATATTTTATGTTAGTGTTTCTGTTGGATAAATAATAAAGTAGCGTGCATTATTGTCTAGCGGCGGTTTTGCTGATTTAGATTTGGATTTGGCCACCAAAATAAATTAATAAAAATTTAATGTTGGGTTGGATAAATAAATTAATTTCGCAACCGATTTGGTTTATTAAATTAACGCTGGTTTTCCTTCTATAATGGTTTTCATTCTTTCTTAACAAATATGTGAATTTTCCGTTAAATTTAAAAAACAGAAACAATTTTTTAAAAATTAATTTCTTTACGCATGATTTGGTAATTATTTTATTCCGATTAACAATTTCGGTTTTTTATTTTTTATTTTTGAAAATTAAGTTTATAGATACTACTTCTACCTTTAAATTTATATTTTGTTATCTACTTTTTTCTCAATGATTTAAAAAATCAAACCAAATTTTGAAAACTAAAAAAAATAGTTTTAAAAAACTTGTTTTTTTTTTTCTTTTTTGAAATTTGGCTAAGAATTCAACTATTGTATTTAAGAAATATGTAAATCATTGTAAGAAATTGAAAAGAAATAGACTTACTTTCAAAAACCAAAAACAAAAAACGAAATGGTTACTAGACAGAGTTTTTATGTTTTGGTTTTTGAAAATTAAGCTTATTTCTTCACACTTTTCTTACCATGGTTTTTTTTAATACAAGAGTTAAATTCTTAGTCAAACTAAAAAAAAAAAATAGTTTTCAAACTTTGGTTTGGTTTCTTAAAGCATGGGTAAAAAATAGATAAGAAAGCAAGAAATTTAGGGGTCATAGGGGTGTTTGTAGGTTTAATTTTCAAAAAACTAAAAATTAAAAACCAAATGGTTACCAACGGAGCATTAGTTCTTTTATTTTTGAAAATTTAATCTATTTTCTCTCAATTTCTTACAATAATTTATGGCTTCTTTAAGTAAAATAGTTGAAATATTAGCCAAATTTCCCCAAAAAAAAAAAAAGTTTTTTAAAAACTACTTTTACCTTGTTTGACAACTATTTGGTTTTTTATTTTTGGAAATTAAGCCTATAAGCACTTCTTCCATCTCTAAATTTCTTGCTTTGTTAACTTTTTTTTACCTATATTTTAGAAAAAAAACCACATTTAAAAAAAATAATTTTTTAAAAAAATAGTTTTTCCTTTTGAAAATTGCTTAAGAATTCAGCTCTTATACTTAAGAAATATGCAAATTATGGTAAGAAATAGAGAAAAAAGAAAAGGTTAATTTTCAAAAACTAAAAGCAAAAAATGAAATTGTCATCAAATGAATCTTAGTTTTCAAATTTTGGTCTAGTTTTGAAAACATTAGTAAAAAGTAGAAAACAAACAAGAAATTTAAAGATAAAAGGGGGCGTTTATAGGCTTAATTTTCAAAAACAAAAAACTAAAAATCAAGGCCCTTTGGTAAACCACTTTGTTTTTTTAAATTTAAGTCTATTTTCTCTCAAATTTCTTTAAATGAATTGCATCTTACTTTAAGTACAAAAGTTCTAATCTTAACCAATTCTAAAATTGAAAACGAGTTTTCAAAACTCTTTTTTTCAATTTTTTGCTTAGTTTTTTTTAAAACATTGGTAACAAATAGATAAAAAAAAAAACAAGAATTTTAGAGGTGAAATAAGTGTTATAGACTTAACTTTTAAAAACTAAAAATAAAATACTAAATGGTAACCAAACGATGCCTTCATTTTTAAAACTTGGTTTGATTTTTTAAAATACTTATAAAAAAATATATCATTATAACTCTAAGGTACAAGTATTATTTATAAGTTCAATTTTAAAAAATTAATGATTATTAAATCGAGTCTATTTAATTTTTTATTTTTTAAAATTAAGATCTTATAAAAACTACTTTCACCATTGATTTCTTTGTTTTAATGTCTATTTGTTAGAAGTCTTGTTATAGTTTTAACAAAAATGTTCGTATTTTTAGAAAAGAAAGATAAAAACCATTGAACAAAGAAAAAGAAACAAGCAAAAAAAAAAAAATTAAAATAAAAAACAAAAGAGGGAACCTAAATTAATATATTATTTTCAAGGCAAAAGAGAATCTCTTACGAGGAGAGTTGGGTGAGTGCCTATGAGGACATGACTCGGCATTATTAATTATGCAAGGAAACAATATGAGTGCTTATCACTTGGATTGTATACGGGGTTATTCATGTCTTTATATTAACTAAACTTCTAAATATATCTAAGCGAATCAATTTAAACATTTCATTTTGATTATCTTTAAAAATTATCCATACATCAGTCACGATTCTCTAAGGTAATTCTAACGAATAGTCAAAATTACTTCACTTATAAAAATATAAAGACTTAATTGATATAATTATAAGTCTCGTGTGATGTTTTCCTAAATGGAGAGTTTAAATTAATACACCTACAAAATTTTAGGGTTTTCATTGATACAATTATTGGTTTAAGATTTTAGGGCTCGTTTACCTACCGGTTTGGGATTTAGGGTGCAATCATAATTGGATTAGGCAAAAGGAATGAGTTGGAACGGTAATTAGATAACTTTGATGATGTGTTACTAACATATATTGGGAATGTGTTGAATCGTAATAGAAAACTCATTGATTTTGTTTACTCCCATTAAGAATGAGAATGAGATACGTATGATTACCATAAAGTTAAGCCTTTTAAATTTATAGTCAATTTAACTAAAGAATGTGCTAAAAAAATAAAATGTCCTTATTTTTATTTATTTATTCAAATCTTTGTATCCAAATAATTTTTAATACCTAAACTTTTTAAATGTAAAATTAGAAGAAATAATAATAATAATTATTTGTATTGAAATTTCAATTTCTTGTAGATTTTATCAAATATAAATAAAAATATAGTTGAGAATCTATTTTATTGAAAAATAAAATCTACCAATATAAAAGTGATTTAATTAAAATAATATTAAACAAAATGAAAAAAAGTTTCTCTACAGGTCGTGTTCTACTACACAAATTTCACCCAAACAATTGTCAAGAGTGCGAGATAACTTGTAATATATATATATATATATATATAGTTCTTTAAGTACAATATATACTAAACTAAAATTAGAATATGTAATTGTAATATTTAAAATTTATGTAAATTAATCATTTTAATTATATTTTTGTCACACATGAGTGAAGAATTTAACTATTTAATTAAAAAATTTCTATATTAAGTCATTTAAGGGGGGGGGGAATTTTTCGTGGGTAATCCTCACTTTGATTCCGGGGGATTTTTATAGAGATGGGGAATGAAATGGAGTAGAGGGACTGAGGACGGGGAAGCCATCCCATCCCCGCTCCTTAGACCTCTCTAAATATAATTGCTAGTCGCTAAGTGTGCCTTTAATTGATAGCGGTACAACTCTTAAAATTTAGAGGTATAAATTAATATTTTTCCATTAGTTTTTCATCTTTCTTTTTTTTCTCCTATTATTTCTGTTTCTTCTCTTTAGCATTGAGCTCCTCTCGCTTTTCTCCTCCTCATCCGTGAGCTTTCTTCTCTCTTTCTTATTATCATCACTAGGACATGTTTTTGAGTGATTATGAAATTGTTAAAATCACTTTTTGTTACTTTTAAAATTCTTATAAAAAATATGTTTTGAATCCTTAAAACTAATTTTGATGATATGAGAATTGCATTTAAATGTGTAGAATTTAATATTAAATTAATTTTAAGAGATTAAAGGTGTGTTTTTAGAGTAATTTTTGACGATTATAAAATCATTCCCAAACATGCACTAAGTTTCTCTCTCTTGTCTCATTTTCATTTGTGAGCTTAAGTAGTATGAAGTACTAGGTGATTCTCCCTTCTTCTCCCTTAATATTTCTCTATCTCTTCTTTTTAATTTATTCTCAACTTTCAGTTTATTTTCTATCTCACTCTAGAATATCAAAATTAGATCGATCGAGATATAACTAGTCCGTTTATGTGGAGACATACGAGTAGGGGTATCTTATACAAAGAGTTTGTACAATACCAGACTGCAAAATGATTAATCTCTCTTTATAACACTGTTAATTGAAAAGATTAACATTTCATAGGACGACCATAGGTACTTGGCTTCAATCTTGAATGAGTTATGAACTCATGTCTATGAATCTGTATGAGTGAGAGTGACCAGATTCGTCGTCTTAATAAGCTTACCATTTTGGGGTTATCCGAAAAAGGAGCTAGAAACATAGCTACACAAGATGAAATTTACTTCTTTAGGGTAAGTAGACGAATTGCTCCCTTAAGTGCTGACATTACATGGATAAAATGGTAATTTGACTCAATTGTAATTACGAGCAATTCGTGAAGGATCGACTCATTGTTGATTAATTATATCTATGAATACAAAAATATGAACACAGAAATATATGTATAGTGCAAAGAGTGCAGCTATGAGTCTTTAGTGGGGTAACCTACCATAAATGAATGTTGATTAATTAATTAAAGAGTTTAATTTATTAATCTTATATTATTAAAGTTTCTAATCTGTAGGTCCGTAAGGTCACATTGCTAGCTCACTAAGGATAAAACAAGAATCAATTTAATTTGAATTAATTTGAATTAATCAAATTAAATAAGAGAAATAATTGTATAAGATTCAATCAAAATCAAAATAATGTATATAGATACATTATAATATAAAGTTACTTTTGAATAAGATTCAAACTTATACTTTATTATAGGAAAGAGATAAATATTTAAATAAAATCCAAATACTATTTATATGAATAAGATTCATATGCAACTATAAGCTAAATTTAATAGAATTATGATTTATATTAAGATTATAAGTTATATGGGAGGAAATACATTTGAATATAATTCAAACGTGACATTAATTAAATATATGATATCTAATTTATTTTTATTAATTAATTGGGTTAATTAATATTCATTTAATTTAATTTAATTTAATTAGATTTAATTTAATATTAAATTAAATATAAAAGTTAACTCTCCTATAGTTAACAAGAAAGTTAACGTGAGCTTGAAGAGAGTTATCTTCCTTCTCACATGTAGTTCACAAAAGATGTTATGTAACATTGGTAAATGAGAAGATGTAACAACTCAAAATTTGAGGAAAATTTTCAATTTAATTATCTTAAATTATTTAGGTGTTATTTTGCATTTTGAAGTTAAATTGAGTTATTGTAAACAAATATTTCAATTTAAAATTTTTGCTTCAGCGAAGGAATTTTGGAATTTAAGCTTTAAATTAGGGAGAATTCGAGATTGACTACAATTTTAATTTAATTTGAAAAATTGAATTAAAATTGTGAGATCTGGATTTTATTTTTTATAATTTAGAGGAGATAATTAAAATTAAATTAAATTGTTGGGATAATGGATTTGAAATTATTTTTCCAACAGAATTATGAATTTAAAATAAAAAATGATTTGGATTTTTGGAATTGGAAAAGGAGAAGGAAAGGAGTATATATATATATATATATAGTTTGGAATTAAGTTAAAAACAGAAATTCCCTCCTTTCTCTCTCTTCACGACCGCAAAACAAACAATTTTTCTATGTTTGAAAATTTTCCTTTTTAATACCTAATTTTTTTTAAATGTAAAATTAAAAGAAAATGGTAATTATTCGGTTGAAATTTCAACTTCTTGTAGATTTTATTTTTCAAATATAAATAAAAAGATTTTTAGTTGAGAATCTATTTTGTTGAAAACTAAAATCTACCCATATAAAAGTGATTTATTTAAAATAATCTTAAACAAAATGAAAAAATAAAAAAAATAAAAACTCTCACTACATGTTAATTAAGCCTCCCTACAAGTTGTGTTCTACTATATAGAGTGAGAGTCAACCTTTTTAGCTAGACAACGAGAGCAAAAGTTGGAGTGAGAGCGAGATTCAGTAGGGAGTGAGAGCAAGAATGACCATGTTTTCACGATATAGTAAATAGTGTAATGTGAAAAAAAAATGGTGTGAATTGTAATCTTGTAAAGTAATAAGAATACAATCTTTGGGAGTAGAGTGTTCGTGCATTGAGTTGGGTTAGGTTATAAAAACACTTTTTAGACTTAATTCAATTATTCGGATTGTGATTTTTTCAATCGAAATAACCTTTATTAAACAATGTACCAAACCCAATCCATGATAAAATATTTGGATTGAGTTAGTTTGGGTTACTTGTAAATTTTTGTTGTAAAAATAATTAAAATGTTTGTATGAAAAATTTTATTTAATTACTTTCATATATTAAATTAAAATTAGCAACTCAATTTGAATTTGTATTAAAGTGCAAAAAAATTATTTTAAGGAGTTGGAGAAAAAATTATCTAAAAGAATCATGATATTAAATCAAATTAAAATCAATATATATAGTATTGTAAGTAAAAAAATTAATTTTTAAATTTAATAATAAATTCGGTTGGTTTAAGTTGGATTGGGTTAGTTTATTTGAACTTATGGACCAATCCAATTCATAAAATTTTGTGCTAATAGAAAAAATAGCAAAATAAGAAGTTTCATTTCGAAAAATGAGAAAATGGTTTCAAAATTAGAAAAATATCAAAATGAGTTTCAGAATTATTAATACCAAAATACCCGATGACACTAACCAACTAATTCAAAAAATAAAGGCCTAAAATCCTAACAAACAAGATTGTATTTAAAAATTAGATATATCTTCTCTCGAAATTTTCAAAAAAAGTAAAAAAAACATATTTTAGTCTTTTTTTTTTAAATATTCAGAATCCTTACAAATTTAAAGTTGCAAAAGGAAAATACAATATATGTAATTTTAGAAGTTTGAATAACACACTACCCATAACTAGAAATTAAAAAAAAAAAAAAAAGAAATCCTCTCTTTTCATTTAAAAATAGCAATATGAAATTAATATTTTTTAAAAACTAAAATATACATACTGTAACTTGTGATACATACTATATATATTTCGATCTACAGTTCAACATTAAAAAGACTTGAAATACTAGAAAACCCAAATTGAAAATCAAAGAAGATAAGAAAAAATAACCCAACAATTAATTGATTAGATTCCAACATTAAAAATAAAATGGTTAATTAATTAGATTCTAAAATGTTTAAAATGGCTAAAATTTTATTGGGATATAATTAATAGGTTTGGAAGTAAATCTGAAAAAGAAAATAGATATGATAGTAAATTAAATAAAGAAAATAATAAGATTTAAAATTTTTTGGATCAAAGGGATTTAGAAATTTTAAATTGGGAAGATAAACGCAGTTAATTGGATTTGGGGACTTGAATTGGAAGTAGAAGATAATTGAAGGAACGGTGAAGTTGACCGTCCCAATTTTACAATTTTTGCCGAATCACAATTTACATAAATATTATGCATTAAACAAGAAATTACAGCATGCTTTGAAAGAAGGAATTAGGGAAAAGAACAACTTACCCTCGAAGCCAAAAGGTGTTACGTAATTTCTTCTTTAGTCATGAACTCTCTATCTAAAAATCGATCTACAAAATTGAAATCCCAAATGACCACCACCACAAATGTATTCTCCTTAGGAATTGAAAAAAAAAAAATTCTTCTTTGTGTTCTTTGAAATTACCAGAAGGGTCTCTTCTCAGACACACTCTGTGAAGAAGACGAAGAAGGCATCAAAACTGGACTCCTCGTACCTTAGGGGAGTTGTAACTTCTCACTTTAATTCTAAAATTAAATTAAAATTAAAATAAATTTAATTTAATTAATAATAATTATGTATATAATAGCTATTAATAATATTATATATTTAATAACTAATTTATTGTATATATAACTATATGTTATATCAAATATAACACATAACCTATAGTTATTATATTGTATCAAATACAATATAGCCTATAGTTTTATTTCTCTAAAAAATACATGATATTTAATATAAATCATATTTATACTAAATTTAATTATATAAATCTCATCCATATAATTAATATTTGAATCACATTCAAATATTTAATTTCTCCCAAAATAAACTTTATATTATAATGTATCGAATATGTTATATTAATTATATCATATATAATTAATTTCCTCAATTAATTTGAACAATTCAAATTAATCCAAAATTAATTCTCAATAATCCTTGTTAAACTATAGAGGGGACCTCATGGACCTGTAGATTGAAGCAGTACTTGGATAATCAATTAACTCTTTAATTAAATTACCTAATATCCATTAAATACCGATCACTCCACTAAAGACCGACAACTACACTCTTCGCACTACAGATATATTTCTGTGTCCATTGGATATAAACAGTCAACAATGCGATGACCCTTTATAAATTGCTCGTAAGTGTTGGGCTAAAATTACCATTTTGCCCTTGTAGTTACATCTAACTCCTTAAATACTACTTATCCCTCTAATGAACAATAGTCATAGTCCAACTATGACCAAATCCCTCTCAGGCTAAGAGAGGGTGTGGCCACATTATTCAAGCTCCGGAATCAGCTCTTAAGAGAGCAATTTATCTATATATCCCAACATTAGGGAATGAGTGAATTCCGTCTTGTGTAACTATGTTCCCAGTTCCCCAATCAGACGAATCCCTAAAATGGTAGACATATTGAGATGACGATTTGGCCCACCTCATGCAAATCAAAGGACCACCTTTATAGGCAGGAGTTCATAACTCATTCAAGATTTAGGTCATATCACCTATGGTCATCCTGGTAAAATGTAAGTCACTATTATTAACGATGTTATATAATGAGACTAATCATTTTTGTGGTCCAATCTTATACAAACTGTTTGTATAGGATACCCTTATTCACATGTCTCCACATGAATGATCAGGATCAGATCATTTGTAGTACTTTACAACACTTGCAACATCTATAACTCGAACATATCCGTAGTATTACTAGGATAAGGTACCAAGCCTTATCCATCTACTACAAACTTTTTAGGTTATCATTTAAACATGATCCACTCGTATGTCTCTACATACATATTTAACTATATAAAATTGCCTAGGATCTTTGTTTATTAGATTGAGTGTATGCTCATAAAATAACAATCATTTTATTAATAACAATTTGTTTATACAGAGTTTACAAACTACGAGAATACAAGAGAGATTTAGGGCATCAATCCTAACAATCTTCCACTTGTCCTAAAGCTTAGAAAGCCAAATATACAATACAAATAAAGTAAAAAATACAATAAACTAGAGCATACACTATCCCTCAGTAACATCTTCCACTTTTCCTAGACAATATGTTGCATATCCCGTAGACTTAGACTTTCTAGATGACCCTCAAACACTTTAGCCATGAGAGCCTTTATAAACGGATCAACAACGTTGTGCTCTGAAGCAATCTTCATGACAATCATGTCACCTTGATGCATATTCTCCTGAATCAAGTGATATTTCTGCTCAATGTGTTTGCCTCTTGGATGACTCATATGTTCCTTTGAGTTTTATAAAAACCACCTCTATTTTTAGGGCAAAAAAATGCATGGATGAAGGGGAAACACCTATTTTGAGTTATGAAGCCTTTGTTCCAGTTTTTCTTCGCCTTTTCTTATATTTTCTTAGTTTTTTTTTGTTGTTTTCTTTCAATTGTAAGGCTCGGTGTTTATGAGCTTTGATTACTACTAAAGTATGCAAACATTGTTATTTTCATTTTCAAGGATTTGGAAGAACTCATTTTATAATTATGAGAGGATTGTGCTTAATATACAAATTTCTATCTCTTGATCATCTCTATCTCTTGCTTGAATTCTTTAGCATGTATGAATGATTAGGACTGACAAACCAACCGTTAAACATGAGCTAGAACCTTAATACATAATCTATAATTGTTATGTGTTGGTTGTCAAAGTAGATAGGGTCATCTTTAAGGTACATGGTCTTTTGTCAGACATACCAGAAATATCATGTAGTTGTCTTAAATGACTTAGAGGTAAAGAGCAATCAATTAATTAATTGTCATGGCTTTGTTGGATTTTATATCCTAAACCCGTGGTTTGTAAATAAACTTATTTTTTATGATTAATAAAATATATTTTATTTTATTGTTAATTATTGCATAATTTAATCCAATAAAAAAAAAAGTCCAAGGTTATTTTATAAAAACATGAACAATATGTAGTTGCCATACATGTGGATCATGTTCAAGTAATAACCTAAATGGTCTATAATATATGGATAAAATCGGGTGCTTTATCCTGGTGACACTATGGATACGACCCACTTTGTAAATGTTACAAACGATTTGATCCAATCATTCATGTGGAGACATGTGAGTGGGGGTATTCTATACAAAGGGTTTGTATAAGATTAGACTGCGAAATACATAATCTCTCTTTGTAACTCCATTAATTGAAGAGATTAAATCTCAGGATGATTATAAGTAACTCGATTTTAATCTTGAGTGAATTATGATTTTCTGTCTGTGAGGATTCGTTCTTTGATTTGCATAAGTGAGAGTGGCCCGAGCTATTGACTCAGTAAGCCTTCTAATTTGGAGATTTGACCAAATAAGGAAACATAATATCACAAGATGGAATTTGCTCATTCTCGTATAGGGTAAGTAGATGAGTATTTCCCTTAAGTGCTGTCTCCGGTACTTGAACAATAGGACCCCACCTTTTCATTGGTCTTTGAAGGACTTGGTTTATTGTTGGACTATAAACAAATTATTCATTAGAGAATCAGTGGTACTTAAGGATACAAAGGTAACTATTGGGGTAAAAACAGACATTTGACCCAACTGTAATTACGAAAACTCAGGAGGGATTGACTTATATATAGTGATTATATCCATGGATGCAACTTGTTCTACAGTGCATAAGAGTGCAACTATGATTGTATAGTGGTTTTCCCCGTAGTTAATGAATGGAGGTTAATTAATTGATTTTATATCATTAGAGTTTTTAATTTGTAGGGCCATAAGATCCCCTTGCTAGCTCACAACAGATCAACAAGGAATAAGATATGGAAAGAATAATTTAAAATGTCCAAACTAATTCAAGGAATAATATATTTATTGCATAATATACAATGAATATTAAATGTGATAGATACATTATTATATAGTTCTTATGAATATAATTCAAATTTAAGCTATATAATATGAGAGAATTAGTGTATTTGAATATGATTCGAATATTAAATTAATATGTTATAAATTAATATGAATAAGAGAAGTATACATTTGAATATGATTCAAATCTTTATTTAATTAAATATGAGATAAATTAAATTACATTTGAATAAAGGAAGTAAGGAGTAGGGGAGATGACTCCCCTACGTTAAATCTCATATGGGAGTTATTATGGAATAAAGTTATATATATATATGTGTGTGTGTATATATATATATCTACAGAAACTCCTACTCTCTTCTTTCTACTTTCACACATAAGAATAGAAAAATTCTTTGAGATTTTTCTTTTGATCTCCTCTCAATTCCCTGTCTTTTTCAAGAAGAAATACTCCCACAAGCCGGTGTCTTGCCTAAAGATATAGTGAGGAAGACCCTTTAGAGGCGTTCTACAAAAAATGAAGATCTAAAAAGGTTTCAACAAAAGTAGTTAACTTTTTATCCTTTAATTCTATGCTTAACCTCCTCGAATTCACAACATGTTTAGTGTCTGTAATATAGTTCTAGATTTTTCTACAATTTTCATCTAAACAAAAATCGAAGAAAAGGTGATCACACACTTCCACTAGAATTTGATTCCTTGAAGTTTAGCTCTTGAACTTAATGCATGTGAATATTAATCTTTGAATGTGGTACATTCTTAATAAATCGGCACATAGTTTAATTATGATGCAAGTCTTAATTAATTGTTTAGGACACTTAATGTCAACATTATCAGTTAAGTAGGCCATGTGCTCGATTATTTCATTTTCTCCATTTCACACACAAACCCCTTCCCTATTCTCCGTTGTAACGACCTGACTTTTTGAGATCTCTAACATGGGTCGTTACTATAGACATGCATGCATGAAATTTAAATGGACATCTTTTCATAACTTAGTAAAACCAATAATTTCATTAAAACTAAATAACTAAAATTCAAGTAGCAGGGTACCCTTAAAACCATAAGACAAACTAGAAAATCCTCATGAAAAGTTTGGAAATACAAATACCAAAATGTGAAGTCGAAACATCAAAACTAGAAACTTGAAGACATCAAATCCTGAAAACATGAGCGGAAGCATATGACTGGTCCCAGTGGCTCAATCACGAATTCCACTTGTCATTCATCGACATGCTCTTACCCATACCTAAAAAAAAACATAAAAAAGAGTGAGTATAAAAATACTCAGTAAGTAACCCTACTACCGGGGTCAAGCTAAACATTTATGTCCTTGAAGATTTCTCTTACATGGCGTACTCTTTTTCCTTTCCCCAGAGTGTACCTCTTACGTACACCCTAGGTATTCTCTATGAATGTAGGGACGTGTACCTCTTTTGTATACACATAACCCATTGAGTGTATACCTCTTACGTACACCCCAGTACCCTCTAGGTATGTATCACTTTCATACACACAAGCCCTAGTATATCTCTTTCATGTACTAGCACCCTCGGACATGCATCATTCGTCGTCAAATGATCTGGAAAGGAAAAGAGTTTGCATCTAACTTCATATTACATATAACATTTACATAATCATGAGTCCTCTAAAATCTCCTCATCAAAGTCATATTAATTAACCTCAACCTACATATTTAATCTAGTGTTAATAGATCCACTCACGTACATCACTTTCATGCACTAAACTATGTAAACAATCAAGTATTTGAGATTTCATAATATATCGTATGGTCTACACATTCTCATAATAAATCACATAATTATATAAATCAGTAAATATTTAATCCTCATCTAACTTTAAGACATTCCAGTAGAAGTGCCACTTAACTCATAATTTAAGGGTCATGCTCTATCATCCTTTTAATATAACTTATAAAATTCTAAATCAAGCTCATACATAAGCATATTTAGATATATTACCACATGCTCATATATCCTTTCTAAACACTCCATTTAACCTCAGAACAATCAAAATTATCCTCGTAAAAATTTGCAGGATCCTCAATATTAAATCTACAGTTTATCGCTTGGCATAAAGAAAATTCCAGTAGAAAGATTACTTACCTAAAATTACAAGTCCAAACAACTAGCAAACTGATCTATCCTCGCCAATGCTAATTCTTGAATCAAACCCTATGCATAAACCAAAATTTACTTCAACACGAAAATTTAATCCCAAAACACAAATTCACCTTAAAATGTCTCCAAACCACTTAATGAAATAGTGGCTTGACCTAAACTCACTCCAAAGCTTCGAAAAATAATTTAATCCTTTGCATTAAATAACAGGCATTAAAAATCCACATTACAGTGATTACATCAAGGCCCAAAAGGATTCAAGAATTTGATTCTCACCAAAATTCACCTATATGGTGCTTAACACTTGATGGTCAACATGAGAGGTAACTCAACATAAGGAGTTCCTTGAGCGGAAGCGGATTGCCCAAATTCCATTGTGATTTAACGCATACATTTACAGTCATACAAGAAGATTATGCAATCAAAGTAAATTACAACATGCTTTTGAAATAAAACAAAGATTGAGATATTATACCTTTGAAGAACCATTCTTCAAGTAATCCCTTGATCCAACTTGTTCACGAATGCTCCGAACAAGTCACGAACACTCCTTTAGAACAAGCAACAAATAGCAACTCGATCCTCGAACCAACAAGGACATTACCACTCAGATTCCCCAGTATGCTCAAAGTGAAAATCCAAGAGTGGTAGGCTCTGACTATTTTGGTTAAGAGGATATTTGTGAGTTTGGAGGAGGAAGACGATCGAAGAAAAAGCACTGTGGCATACCAAACTTCTCGATCATTTAGGCTATCACATAGCAAAACTTCCCATCGTATAGACAAAGAGAGCTTATCGTATATGCTCTATGTTTTGGCGTGGAGATTATCATATAGTTCCTATTTGCCTTCTCTTTTTAATTTTTTTATTTCTTGGAAATCTTAGACCTCGAAGTAAAATGAAAAGCTCTTTTTCATTTTATTCCAATTTCCATAAAATTTCCCTAACGACCCATTAAGGTAGTTATTGAGAAAAAAATATTATTATTCAAAATAATAAATAATATAAACAAATATGATAACTAACTTATCATATTATCTTTATAATCTATAGTTTTAATATTGCATCACATATAATATAAATTATAGTTCTTTTTCTCTATTTTATGGCATTTAATATAAATCAAATTTATATTAAATTAACAACTAGTTGAATCTCATTCAAATATTTATTTCTCCAATTAATATATCAAATACATTATATCAGTTATATCATATATAATTGAATTAATTGAATTATATCATATATAATTGAATTAATTGAATTATATCACATATAATTGAATTAATTTAATTATATCATATATAATTAAATTCCCTCTTATTAATTTGAACAATTCAAATTAACCCAAAAACAGATTCTCAACATAATTCTTTTGAGCTAACAAGGGGACCTTATGGACCTATAGCTTGAAGCTACAACCGTATGTGAATAATTAATTAAATTCTTTAATTACATTATCCACCATTCGTTAACTGTTGGGCACTGCACTAAAGACCAACAGTTGCACTCTTTGCACTATAGATACATTTCCGTGTCTATTGGCGATGACCCTTCACAAGTTGCTCGTAAGTACAATTGGACCAAATTACCGTTTTGCCCCTGTAGTTACATCTAACTTCTTAAGTACCACTGATTCCTCTAATGAACAGTAAGTCATAGTCCCATTGTAACTGAGTCCTCTCTGGCCAAGAGAGGGTGTGGCCATTATGTTAAAGACTCGGAATCAGCCCTTAAAGGAGTAATTTATCTATTTGCCCCTACATCGGGAAAAGAGTGAATTCTGTCTTGTGTAGCTGAGTTCCCAGCTCCCTAATCAGACGAATCCCTAAGATGGTAGGCTTGTTGAGTTGGCAATCTGGCCATTCTCACCCATACAAATAAAAGGACTACCTTAATGAGTAAGAGTTCACAACTCACTTAGGATTCAAGTCATGTCCCCTATGGTCATCCTAGTGAAATGTAAGAGACCAATCATTTTGTGGTCTGGTCTTATACAAAATCTTTGTATAGGATACCCCCCTCGCGTGTCTCCACATGAATGATCAGGATCAGATCATTTGTAGCACTTTACTATTGAGATTGATGTTCTAATTCTCCCGAAGTCTGTAGTTTGTAAACTGTACACATTGTTATGAATAAAAAAAGAGTTATTTTATCTAGCATTTACTGATATCCAATAATCAAAGCTCCATGGTTATTGTATGTAAACTTAAGCATGTATATTAGATATACAAGTGGATCATGCCTTAAGTGATAACCTAAAAAGGTCTTTAGTATAAGGATTAATGAGGGATACCTTATCCTGAGTGTTTTGGGAACTTCTACCTTTGAGGGTGGTTCTTTGATTAGTATGGGTGAGAGTGGTCAGATTTCCAACTCAACATACCTATCTTTTTGGGGATTTGTCTGATTTGGGAACTAGGAACTCAGTTACACAAGATGAAATTCACTCATTCCCCAAAGCAGTGGTAAGTAGATAGATTGTTCTCTTAAAGACTGATTCCGGGTCTTGAACATAGTGGCCACAGTTTCTCTTTGGAAGAGAGGACTTAATCATAGTAGAACTATGATTTATGTTCATTAGTGGGATCAGCGGTACTTAAGAAGTTAGATGTAACTATAAGGGCATAATGGTTATTGGCCCAGCTGTACTTACGAGCGATCTGTGAATAGTTATTGCAATGTTAGTTGGTTGATATGGACACATAATATATTTGTAGTAAGAAGAGTGCAACTGCCAATTTTTAGTGGAGTGCATGGCAGTTAACGGATGGTGGATCCCATGACTAAAGAGTTTAGTTAGTTATTCACGTACCATTGGAGTTTCAAGCTATAAGTCTATAAGGTCCCCTTGGTAGCTTAATGGATTCAAGTTTAGAATCAGTTATTGGGGTTGATTTGAAATATTCAAATTGATAAGAGAAAATTTGATTATATATGATATGATCGGTGTGATATATAACATACATCAAGTGGAGGATTAATATAAATGAGATTTACATTAAGTACTATGAAATAGAAAAAGAACTATGGTTTATATGTTTCATGACATGAAATATTAAAGCTATAGGTTATAAATATAATATGATAAGTTGGTTATCATATATATTTATAATAATATTAACTATTGGATAATTATATTTTTTTCTCTAATAACCAATTAAGTGGGAGGTTATTGGTAGTTTCATGGTAACCGTGAGATAAAAGGAAAAATATTTTCCTAAATTTAGTAGTTGTTGAATTGAGATTTTCCATTCTCAGAAAGTATTCACAATTTGCTGTCAAGTGAATAGGATTTACTAAATGATAGTTGAAGAGAGACTAAACGATCGTGGAGTAATACTATACGATAGTTCACTCAGCTGGCAATTAGCTAAACAATCACGGAGCATTCGCTAAACGATCGCAGAGTATTTGTAAAAACGATTGGGCATTCGTCTATATGATAGACTTTTGTCATCTTCCATTTGCTCAATCGTTTACACGATTGTTTTTCCTCCGGTCTCTTCCTCTAACCAAGTCCACATAGAGCCCACACTTCTGGATTCTCACATTGAGAATACTAAGGTAGCCTTTGTGGTGGTGTCATACTCAACTCGACTAAGGTCGAGGTGTTTTGGAGGCTGTTCGTTGAGTTTGTGGTGTTCGTGTGGTGGTCGTTGTTATCGTTTTGTGTTGGGTCACTGTGTTCGAGCGTTCTGTGTTGCAATCTTGGAGATTGAACGAGCGTTCATGATCTAGGGAGTTTGAAGATGAGTCTTCAAAGGTATGATATTATATCCCTTAATGTTCTTAAAGCATGTTGTAATTTCATATTGTGCATGACGAGTAGGTTTCCGTTTCTTGATTGTAATTGTGTATGTTCAAATACGAATGGAATTTGGAACGATCATTTTGTTGCTCATGAAAATCTTAATGTCAGATTTCCTTCACTTACAATATTTGTAACACCTGCAAAGCGGGGTGTATCCGTAGTGCCACCAGGATAAGGTATGTAAACAAGATCCACCTGTATGTCTCTACATTTTATATAAAATAACCTCAGATCTTAGTTTATTGGATTGAGTACATACTTATAAAATAATACTTATTTTATTACAATATGTTTATACAGAGTTTACAAACTACGAGATTATAAGGAGATTTAAGACACCATTCCCAACATAACAAGCCAACATTCTCCGAACCATGAATCTAAAATTCCAATGTCATAAGTTAATCGATTGGACCACAATTTTATAGGGTAACCACAAATCTATGTCAAAACTTGATAGGCATTCAAGCTACTTTAAGAATACCTATAAAAATGCCCATTAACATATCCAAAATCTCAACAATCCAACGAGAGCAGTGGCGAAAGAAAACCTACATGGAAGACTCGCAAGGGCAGCTCGATGATGGTAACAACCGCGGCACGTAGGTCTGCAAGGCTGGATAGATGAGCGGCGTGTGGGTCGAGGCTGGGAGGCACGTGACTTTAGATCCAGTCGACGCGGATTGAAGAGCAGTGATGTGCAGAAGTGGACTGGTGACGATGAAAGAGATTCGATCAACACGACCTCACAACTGGCTGGTCTAGGAAGTGATGCGTGGCTGAGCTTCTCTGACCTGGCGACGCAAGCGACTAGAGAAGACCGTCAGAGAAATGATCATGAACTGGGTCGCTAGAGAAGCAGCGGTGATCTAGGGCTGTGGAAGGGTGTTCACGCGAGGAGGAAAATTTTGGGGGGAAGGTATCAATTTGCATGCGAGAGGGAAAGAGAAGAGAGGTTTTATAAAAATATTATTATTTAATTTATATAAATATATATTTTTTATTTTATTCTATCATTTTATTTTATTTTATTCTATTTCATAAATACACAAATACATACATATTTTTAAAACTGTTTCCTCCTTTTCAAATCATAAATTAAAAAATTAAACCAATCACATTCCCCAAGTTTTAAATTAAAAAAAAATATCTAGACATTACAACCACTTTTAAAAAATTAAAAAATTAACTTACTTAAAATTAAATTAATTGCGACATAAATTCAAATATTTCCTTTAAATAAAACTAAATTTCAAAATTAACAAAATTTTCCTCAAATTTTAAAAAAATACAGAACTTGAATTATTAAAAACTCGGGGCATTACAACCACTTTAACTAAAAATGAGTTTTGAGAAACTAATCTTCATACTTCCATATGGTTCAACCCGGTTTTACTACTTGTACTACTTAGTAGTATAGGCAGTATTAGGTCAGTAAATATAAATTTTATTTGATCGAAGGAGAGAGCATTCCACACATTTCTCTTGTTCATAACTTGTGTAATAAGCTCAACATAAGATGTGGCTTCACTTTTCCTTAGTGATCTAAAGAATATTCTCTCTGAGTTCGTTCACCACTGTCATTGAAACTCCATTTGTCAGTGTAACCTTCTATTTGTAATGTTTTAGTATTGATGTGTGCTATATATTTCTCCAATGTTTCTCCTAACATTTTCTGAATTGACAATAGAGGTGTTTTTGGCGTCCTCTGATCTTGACTAGGAATTTTATCTCAAATATTCATACTAATTCCCTAAACAAACCAATTGATTTCCCTTTGAGTTTTCAGAACCATTCTTTTGATAGTTCTGTCAGAGTAAAGAAAAAGCTCAACATCTTATGACATCTCGAATCCTATGGAGCTTCTACCAAGTTCAATATGTGTCTAGATGCTCGACAAGATCCCTTCTTATCATTCAAATATTTATTCCTCCAATTAATATATCAATTTTCCATGGGCTTGCTTTACTCTTAGTCTTCATTTTTTTTTCACTAATTTTCATTTCTAGAAGGTTTCTTATGTCTACCTCTAGACATATTTTCGATGGATTCACATTTTCCCTATCTTCTTCGAAACAGCCTCAACTTTGACTATGTCATCATTTTTAGCTGCCAGTATTTTAGACTCATTTTTCTTGGCTATTTCATATGTTTTCTCTTTATTATCATTATGTTTTTACTCGTTCTTGTTTTCAGAGATTCAGAGATCCTTCTCTTCCTCCTCTCTACGTTCCTATATTCGTTCTACCTCAGGGTTGCTTCTCCACTAGCTTCTAGCAATGAGAATGAGATTCTTTCATGCTTTCAGCTAGTGAAGTTTTTCCCTTGACGAGATTATGAACCAATTCAGTCTTCTAATTATGATTCTATTAGTAAAAAACTTTGAAATTCTGACAACATTTTGATCTATTACATTCTTTTCTCTAAAGCTTCAAATCTTTTCTTGGCTCATTCTCCCTTTGGCCGAGGTTGAGGAGAGTTCTACTAAGCCTTTGTGGATGGCGATCTTTATTAGAATCTTTGTCATGCAAATACTTGTTCGGGTATCTTCAACTAATCTCTTTACCTTCTATCCACTGATGTGAAAGGAATTGGCTCAAGTGCTTCTTCCTGTTAGGGTTGATGCCCTAAACTTTCGTAGGATCCTATAGTTTGTAAACACCTGTATGAACAAATGCTTGTGATGTAATAATATGAGATATTTTCTTCACTGTTGTCTATAAAATATGAGATTTTTTTTTTTGTATTTACCACAAACCAATAAACTCAGATCCATGGTTGTCATTGTAACTTAAGCATGTATGTGGATACATACAAGTGGATCGTGCCATAAGTGGTAACCTAAATAGTATGTAGTATATGGATAAAGGAGGGAAACCTTATCCTGGTGACACTACGGATACTACCCACTTTGTAGATGTTACAAGCGTTGTAAAGTGCTGCAGATGGTTCGATCCTAATTATTCATGTGGAGACATACGAGCGGGAGTGTTCTAAACAAAGGAGTTTGTATAAGACCAGACCACGAAGTGTTTAGTCTCGTTATATAACGCCATTTATGATAGAGACTTTCATTTCACTAGGATGACCATAGGTAACATGACATTAATCTTGAGTGAGTTGGAAACTTTTGCCTATGAGGGCGGTCCTTTGATTTGCATGGGTGCGAGTTGGCCAGATTGCCGACTTAAATCTACAACTTTGGGGATTCGTCTGATTAGGGAGTTGGAAACTCAGCTACACAAGATGAAATTCACTCCTTTCTGGAAGTAGGGGTAAGTAGATAGATTGCTCCCTTAAGGCTGATTTCGGGCTTCAACGATGTGGCGCCACACATCTTCACATGGCTTGGAGAGGTGTCCACTCATAGTAGGACTATCATGTATTGTTCAATTAGAGGAATCAGTGGCACATAAGAAGTTTAGATGTATTACATAGGAAAAACGGTAAATTGGCCCAACTGTACTTATGAGTGATCTATAAAGAGCTATCGTATAAATTTTCTACTCGATCGTGTAGCAACGATCAGCTGGATGACTATGTATAGTCAACTCTAAGCGATCACTTAGCTGATCATATAGTCTCTTAACGCTATCGCTTAGTAAAACTCTATTATTTGATAGCTTTCTCCGTGAGAACTTTCCGAATGAGGCAATTTTTAAATTTCGGAAACAATTTTCCTTTTTACTCCATGGTTACAATAAAACTTTCATAACCCTCTCACTCAATCGTTTATTAGAGAAAGAATACAATTAAATTTATCATATAATTAATATATTATAAATAAATATGATAACAAACTTATCATATTATATTTATGACTTATAGTTTTAATATTCCATCATATGAAACATATAAACCATAATTCTTTTTCTATTTTATGGTACTTAATGTAACTCATATTTACATTAATTCCTCCAAGTAGTGTATCTCATACATCACACCAATTATATCAAATATAATTGAATTTCCTCTTGTTAATTTGAACACTTCAAACTAACCCCAAAATCTGATTCTTAACTTGAACCCATTGAGCTACCAACGGGACCTTATGGATTTGTAGCTTGAAGCTCCAATGGTACGTGAATAACATACTAAACTCTTTAGTCACGAGATCCACCCATCTGTTAACTGTCGGGCATTCCACTAAAGACTGACAGCTGTACTCTTCTCACTACAGATATATTTTTATGTCAATATAAACCAATCAACAGTGCGATAACCCTTCACAAATAGGTCATAATTACAATTGGACCAAATTACCGTTTTGCCCCTATAGTTACATCGAACTCGTTAAGTACCATTGATTCCTCTAGTGAACAATAAGCCTTTCTTCCAAATAGAGAGTGTGGTCACTATGTGCAAGACCCGGAATCAGCCTTTAAGGAAGCAATCTATCTACCTATCCCTGGTACGGGGAAGGAGAAATTCCATCTTATATAACTGAGTTCCAAACTCCCTAATCAAACAAATCCCAAAAAAAGTAGGCTTGTTGAGTTGGCAATCTAGCCTCTCTCACCCAACTAATCAAAGAACCGCTCTATAGGCAAGAGTTCCCAAAACACTCAGGATTAAGGTCATGTCACCTATTGTCTTTTTCATGAAATGTAAGTCTGAGTTATCAACGGTGTTATCTAAATAGACTTATCATCTCGTGGTCCGATCTTATATAAACTCTTTGTATAGAACACCCCTGCTCACATGTCTCCACAAGAATGGTCAGGATCAGATTAATTGTAGCATGTCACAATACTTGTAACTATCAACAAAGCGGGTCGTATTCGTAGTCACCAAGATAAAGTATCCCTCATTTATCATTATAATACAAACCATTTAGTTTAATACTTAAGTCATGATCCACTTGCATGTCTCACATACATGCTTAAGTTTACATGAAATAACCACAGATCTTAGTTTATTGGATATGAGTAAATGCAAATAAAATTACACTTATTTTATTAATAACAATGTGTATAAACTGTTTACAAACTACAAGACTCTTGGAGAATTAGGACACCAGTCCCAACAATCTCCCACTTGTTCTAATGCCTTGGGAGACTAATGTACAATACATGAAAAACAGTACAATATACAATAAACTAGTAGAAAGATGCCGCATGTTCTATAGACCTAGACTCTCCAAATGACCCTCAAACACTTTAGCTGTGAGGGCCTTTGTAAATGGATCAGTAATGTTGTGCTCCGACGCGGTCTTTGTGACTATCACATTACTGCGATGCACAATTTCCCTGATCAAATGATATATTCGTTCAATATGCTTGCTTCTACGTTGACTCCGAGGTTCCTTTGATTTTTTCACAGCCCTGCTGTTATCACAATAGAGAGTGATCGAGAAAGAAATATTTAGAACAACTTCCAAACCTGTAAGGAACTTCTTAAGCCAAACAACCTCTTTAGCAACTTCACAACGCTTCCATAGTGGAGTTCGTGATGCATTCTTGCTTGATGCTTCGCCAAACTACAGCCTCTCCATTCAAAGTGAACACTTGCCCTGATGTCGATTTTCGAGAACTCTATCAGTCTAAAACTCAGAGTCTGTGTATCCTGTAAGGATTAAATCCTTTTCTTCATACACGAGAATTGATTTGACTGCCATCCAGTGATCTAATCTTGGATTGAACAGATATCAACTCACAATCACTACTGCATAGCAAATGTCAGGTCTAGTACATAACATTGCATACATAAGGCTTCCAACAGCCGAAACATAGGGAATCCGTCTCATCTCCTCAACCTCTTGAGGTGTCTTAAGACATTGCTCCTTAGAGAAAACAATTCTATGCCTGAAGGGTAATAAACTCCTCTTGGAATTTTGCATCCTATACCTGATCAACATTTTGTCAATGTACGATGCCTGAGACAAAGTCAACCTCTTATTCTGATGATCCCAAATGATCTGGATCCCTAGAACATATTGCATCTCTCCCAAATCTTTCATTTGGAATTGGGCGGTGATGACGGATAGAAATGCACGTCATCTTAGGCCTTTTATTTAGAATTATGAGAGTTAAGTAAAATATGTGGCGAATATGTTAGGAATTCATGAGAAAACGAGTTTGCATCGATCGACATCAAGAATCTCAGCTAACCCACTATTATGCGTTATTATGCATTCAATTGTCTATCTTTGTAGCTAACCCAGAAAGCGGAACGCAGAAGCTGGGCTATCATAAAGACGACCGCATGTGGGGAATCTCTCCATTGCAAAGGCGAATGCATACGTTTGATGCGTGGGTGTTGCGGCCATCAGTCGAATGCGTCCATCGCATAAAAGTTGCGGCCAGCAAGAGAATGCGGTCATCAAAGAGAAGTTACGTCCATCAAGCAAATGCAGTCATCGCAAGGGGATTGCAGCTACATAATGATGACCATAATAGAAGGGCGACCGCAAGGTTAGTGGAATGCAACATGAACGCATACCTTGGAAGAATCAAAAGATGACGTTGACATTTCACCTACCATGCCGTTAGCAGTAGAGATTTAGAAAAGGACCATCGCACCGCGAGTGTCAGATTCAGAGTAGGTCCATTACTGCTGTTGGCGATCAAGCTCTATAAATAGAAGCCGCTGAGCAGAATTTCAATTCATCCAAGTTTCTACCTTCGGGTGGATCCTTGTGATCCAGACGAAAGCGTGAGAAGATAGCTCAAGAGTTCTTCATCTCCTTCATCCATTCCGAGTGAAGACCGAAGCCTTCGCCGAAGTCAGAGCTCGAGAGAGTCTACTCCATTGCCCTTCCATGGCACCACCGGTAGCCTTGATATACATCTTCTGGAAGCAAGACATTGCTTCTAGATAGCCGTTCTATTTTTCTTCTTTCCTATATTGTATTGTATTGCATATTGGCTTATGGAATCAATACATTTTGTGATCAATGTGTTTCTATATTTTCCTTCGATTCCATCTCCATCTTCATTTACTTAGCATCCTTAACTTTCATTGCATCACTTAGTGAGACTGTTAGAGTATCGCATACTTAATCATGTGGCATAGGAATATGAAGCATGTAGCAACCCACTGGGAGGTGTGGTTGCATAAGTATTGTGAGAAAACCTTATTTGCTTAGTGTGAAGCTATAGCAACGCTTGTCTATAAGCGAACGCAATGCTTGTTTATGAGTAAAATCAACAACAATTAACTGCCCGGGAGGGTAAGTGGTTGGTTGCATTAGGCAATGTAAGCAAGTGTTCACTAGAGATAGGAATAATCTTACGTCAGCCAGGTTGATGCGATTACCTTGTCTTATGAGCGCGTCATTCATCATTTAGGCATACTTGGGAGAATAGTCTAAAAACCAAATCTAAGACTAGAGAGAGCGGATTCAATCGCATAAGCAAGAATGGAGAACTTAGGAATAAGCTCCATTTGCTATTACACATCGTATACACCTTACAGATAGGATATTGCATGCGTCCAGAAGTAGGATACGGTGGTATGTGGTCATCACGCTTATGTGTGAGAGCACGTGAGTGGGTTATGGATGCTTAGGAATAGGGTTCTTGGCACTATCACATATACATCGCATGCATCCTAGAATTAGGCACAAGTATGTATAGCATGATCGCATAGCTTGCGTTGGCTAGGGTTGCCCTTGCGGTCAAGCTCAGTATTGTAGTGAAGACATCCTCACATTTTATCTATTTTTCCATGAATTTTAACTACACGTCAACAGTTGTTGTGTCTCTACCTCTTAGTCATATTCCCATTGCTTTGTCTGTTAGGAGTACTAGTAGTTTATAGCTTATAAACCCCATCATTCTTTTATTTATCTCCTGCAAACACATCACCGCATACATTTAGCTACAAGTCCCTGAGTTTGACCTCGGATCACCCGAGAAACTTTGCGTTATACTTGGCGAGAGCGCAAGAAAACTTGAGACAGGAACACATGATCATTGTATGAGATCAACGCATATTTTCCATTCCAACGCATGACCACCGATGCATAGGTATAAACGTATAACCTAAGACATGCATCACATATTGCGTTCCCCTAATTTAATGTCATTAGGCGGCTAGCCATTTTTTAATATCAGTTAGAAAACCTACATCATTCTCAATGAGTAGGATATCATCCACATACAGTACCAGGAAAGCTACTGAGTTGTTGATGATTTTCTTGTAAACACAAGGCTCATCAACATTCTAATCAAAGCCAAATAATTTGATCGCATTGTCAAATCTAATGTTCCACGATCTAGATGCTTGTTTCAGCCCATAAATAGACCTATTAAGCTTGCAAACTCTTTGCTTTTGATCTGGAATAATGAACCCCTCTGGTTGAGCCATGTAGATGATCTCCTCAAGATTAACATTCAGAAAGGCAGTCTTGACGTCCATCTATCAAATCTCATAATCATAAAATGTGGCTATGGACAGGAGTATCCTGATAAACTTCAACATGACAATAGGTGTGAAAGTTTCCTCATAGTCCACTCCCTCGACCTTGGTATAACCTTTTGCCACGAGTTTAGCCTTAAAGGTCTACACCTTTCCATCTATACCTTGTTTTCTCTTGTAGATCCACTTACATCCTATAGGTTTTACCCCATCAAGCTAATCCACAAATTCCCAAACAGAATTGAAGTACATAGACTCCATTTCCTGGTTCATGATTTTAATCCATTCATCTTTGTGAACATCCTCTATTGCTTGCTTATAAGACAATGGATCCTTAACTTTATCATCATACTTGATGTTTTGGGCTTCTGTTAAACCCATCTAGCATTTTGATTGGTTTGCAAACCTTCTATTACGTCGAGGTAATCTCAACTCTTGAGATGATTGACTAAATGAACCGACATCAACAACTTTTGTTGATCTATCAGTCTGTTAAACAACTCTTGTTGAACCCTCAGTAGTCTCACTAGAAATCTCATGTAAAATAAGCTTGTTTTGGGGTTTATGATCCCTGATGTGCTCTTCTTCAAAGAAGATGGCATTTTTCGACACAAACGCCTTGTTCTTACTCAGATCATAGAAGTATCAACCCTTCGTTTCCTTGAGGTAGCCTACAAAGAGGCAAACTTTTGAACGCGGTTCCTACTTTTTAGGGTTAGCCACAAGCACGTGGGCTGGAAATCCTCAAATCTTGAAGTGGTGTAAACTACTTTTATGGCCTCTCCACAGCTCAAAAGGCGTTTCAAAAACACTTTTTGAGGGAACGTTGTTCAAAATATAACATGCAGTCGCCACTGCAAATCCCCAAAACGAGTCTGGAAGATGAGCATAACTCATCGTAGACCGAACCATGTCCAACAAGGTTTTGTTTCTTTTTTCTGATACACCATTCTGCTGAGGTGTATCTGGGGTCGAGATTTGGGATGTAATTCCATTTTCCATCATATAGTTCTGGAATTCAAGGTCCATATACTCTTCACCAGGATCAGATCGTAGTGTTTTTATCTTCTTACCTAACAAGTTTTCAACTTCAGCCTTATACTCCTTGAACTTGTCAAGGGCTTCAGACTTATGTTGCATTAGGTATAGATACTGTATCTTGAGTAATCATCTATGAAAGAGATGAAATATTCATACCCACCTCGAGCTCTAACACTCATCGGACCACAGTGGTCTGAATGTATAAGATCCAAGGTTTCCTTGGCTTTATAACCTTTTCCAGTAAAAGGTCTTTTGGTCATCTTACCTTCAAGGCATGATTCACATACCGACAAAGAGTAGTCTTCTAAACTCTTTAGAAGTCTACATTTCACAAACTTCTCAATCCTATTGAGGTTGATGTGACCTAACCTTACATACCGAAGATGGGCGTTTTCTTTAGGAGAAGCCTTCGGTCTTTTTGCAGTTGTCACTGTACTAAAAATTTCAGTATTAAGCAAGGCTTTTATGACTGACGGCCTTAGTACATACAAGTTATTTTCCATTGAACTAAAACCAATCTCCATCAAACACTTTACTCTTAGAAAAGGAAACGGTATAACCTCGTTCAATGAAACAACAAACCGAGATTAAGTTCCTCTTGATATGAGGAACTACAAAAACTTTATCTAATAACATATAATATTTCTCGTCCAAAAAGAACTTCAGCCTACCTACAACAACAGTTGAAACAACCTCATCAGTACCAACTTGAAGAGTCAACTTTCCTTCTTCTAACGCTTTTTAGGAACTAAATCCTTGGTAGGAAGAACTAACGTGATTAGTAGCATCTGAATCAACTATCCAGGCAGAATCATCATTCTCTACCAAACACGTCTTCAAAACAAATAAATCACATTTATTGTCTTTAGACTTCTTCCTCTTTTGAGAGTAGTGGGATCAATACCAGAACCTAAATAACCTCCAAGTTCCATTTCAGAGAACAATTCTTGTCGTGAACTTCTCCAAAGTCAGCAACAATTGCTTTCTCTTTTAGTCCCTTGATATTCAAGAAAGACCGGAGGTTATCTTAGAAACTGACACTACTGGTTTCTCTGTCTTCCATCCCTTTATGCTCGAAAAGTGAGAACTGACGTTTAAACAATTTTTGTAATGTGTCCATGATCTTACGTGCAATGACCATGTTCTTAACCTGTTTAGCCAATGCATCAGGTATGCTAGCCAAAATGTGAAGTCGAGCTAATGATTTAGCCTTCATCCACACCTCATATGCATTACGAACATTTTGCGGTGCATCAAGTGTCAGGACTTGAGGAAACTCCTCAACCATGAAGAACACAAGGTCGTTTACCACGAAACATGTCTTAAGAGACTCTTTCCAATGTATATAATTGGTCAAATTAGAGGCAACTAACGGAAAATCATACTTGTTGCTGAAAAAAGAAACACATTGATCTACATTAGATTTTAGAAAATACTCGTTGAAAAACAACATCCAATATGGTTTAGCAAAACTGAAATGAACATTGTGTGACATCTAGTTTCATAATGACACTTCAGTGGTTTAAGACAAAAGCCACCAAAGGGTAGTCAATTTATCCTTCATTTGAATTGAGAAATTCTCAACCAGTGATTAATACCAGAACAACTCTTGCTCCTATAACGACTAGCCATCATTGATTTGTAGAGAAATCATTAATTTGCTTAATAATTTCCCGTAAGTGTGACCCTTCATTTTAAATCATAAAGTTTCACTCTAAACCAATGAAAGAGACCACAGGACATGTGGACATACATCCTTCACCCACTTTCCATAAACACTTTCTCTGTCCACCTTGATATTGACTCATGAAAACACCATCCGAATAGGGATTCTCCTAGGGCACCACGAGGCCAAACATGAATCTCACGGCATGAACATTCAGGGAGAAACACAAGTGGAATTGACATATCATATACATATTTTCCTCGCACTGAGTATTTTATAACCTAGGGTTTAGTTTACTTAGAAAAAACATGGCTAAGGATTTTAACTAAGTGACCATTTAGGTTTTCCCAAAGTAACTCTTACTTTGGAAAGTTGAATAACTTTTGATCATCATTCATTAAACTCTTTAACGAAGTCTTTGATCAACATTGCATGCTTGGAGCAAATCTATCTAATTCATCTTTCCAGGAAGGTTCCCAGGTAGGGGTGTTTCGTTTCTGTCAACTTAAATACCCCAGCCTAGACAGAACCTGCCTTAAACAAAAAGTCCTTTATATATAGATTTAACACAAATTTAATCTTTTATGGAATTTAATTTAATACTATTAAAACGATTCAAAATATTAAACTTAGGTATCTAATCTTATTAGAACCATGAACTTAGGTCTATCTCAATCCAATTTTAAAACCCTTTTAAAAACATGAGTTCACCTAAGTTCGCATGCAACTCTTTCTTATCGATTTTAGTTCTAATTTCTATTATAACACTTAAAAACGGAAACAACCAAAACCATCCACAATGTGAAGCAACACATACAAGGGATTCATAACTCTTATAAATAAACCTAAGTATCATGCTCCATGCATTGTTCATTCATTATTACTTGTCTATAACTCTTATATAACTAAGTAATGTACCAAGCATACATGCTCTCATACACCCTTATACTATAACACTTATAATATAAAGATGATGCATGAATATGCTTAATGCATGGATAAATATCACTCTTATATTTCATGATGCATGCACATGCTTTCTTGTAATTTCATCATGCCAATAACATATTATCACACTTATAATATATGATTCATGAATTAAATGTATAACCTAAGGTGGGTTTTAAATCTATCTGTCATACACTATGACATATAAACAAACATACATCTCATGTACATTAAATAAAAGTTGATGAACCGGGATAATTAGGCTCAAATCCTCAAAAAATAAAGCTAACTATTACAAAGCACAATGAGTCTCCGGTTCAAACAAGTGAATCGGGTCTTGAACCGTCTGGGCAAAGAAACGTGTCTCCTTGATCATGTAGAAAATCCTTGTGATCGCCTACACGATAGAATAAACTCTTTACTCAATTGTTTAGCAATGCTGTATAAGCATAAACGATCGTTTAGCAACGATCATGTACCTTTGACTATGCGATGAAGAATGAGGTCACGCAATCGTGTAACACAAGCCTTAAACGATCCAGTAAACTACATACAACATTGCAGTGAAGCATACTCTTTTAAACAATCGCTGAGCTAGTGTCAAGCTATCATATATCGGGTGATCATATAGTCAATGACTATGTGATGAGGCATGTTGAACTACACGATCGTTTAGTGCACGCTTTTTATTAAATGATGAGTGTCAAAACTCTATGTGATCGTTTACCTCCAGCATCCACATGATCGAACAACCAACACTACACGATAGAGTAAACTCTTTACGCCATCGTTTAGAATTAGCTAACCGATCATTTAGTAAATACTACACGATCGGGCAGAACATTTCCATACGATCGTTTAGCCAAATCTCAACGATCGTTTACTTAGGCTACACGATACAACCAAACTTTGGTCTTCTTTCTTGATGAGAACTGCATCTCCATGCTTCGAAACTTCATCATGAACGACTCAAACAACTTCAAACACTTTGAATATAGACTTGATTACTTGTCAATTATGCCAAAAAATGCAGGGGCCCTTACAAATTAACACTTTGTAAACTTAAAGAAAGCTTTAAACAAAGACAATCATCCCTTGAACATTCATAAGGACATCCATAAACGCATTTAACTCTTAAACGCAATGCAGAACACTTAAAACCCACCACGACTGAAAAAGAAGTTCAATACAGAAATGGTATTTGGAATATCATAACAACCTAGCCCTAATACCAATTGAAGGAAATCTAATACGAGGATTTCCATGAGTAGTTGAAAGGATCATTCCAAATTCCATTCCGATTGAACACAAACCATTACATTCTAAAATGAAAACTAACAGGTCATGCATATATAAAAATTACAGCATGTATCAAGAGAATCAAGGGATAGAGTATGCGTACCTTTGGTCAGTCTACAATGCGTCCACAGCAACACTCGAATGCAACAAATGGCCACGACCAACAACACGAACAACCAACAACTCCTCGAACCCAATCGAGTTCTACTCGATTCACGAACTAAGTAAGGACACTACCACAAGTGTTGCCTTGGTATTCTCGATCAAGAGTATTGGGTTGTATATGATATTAGCTTGAGGAAGAGACTGGAGGTATGCGATCGAGCAAGTGGGAGATAAGAACACAATCTATCGCATAGATGATGTGCTCTATCGTTTAGTAAATGAAAGCCTATCGTATAGACTTTACTACTATATCATGTAGCAACGATAAGTTGAATGACTATTGTATAGTCAACTCTAAGCGATCGTTTAACTGATCGTGTAGTCTCTCAACGCTATCGCTTACTAAAACTCTTTTACTTGATAGCTTTTTTCATGAGAACTTTCCTAATGAGGCAATCTTTAAATTTAGGAAAACAATTTTCTTTTTATCTCACGGTTACCATAAAACTTCCAATAACCTCCCACTCAATCGGTTATTAGAGAAATAGAATTAATTATCATATAATTAATATATTATAAATAAATATGATAACCAACTTATCATATTATATTTATAACCTATAGTTTTAATATTTCATCATATGAAACATACAAACCATAGTTCTTTTTCTATTTTATGGTACTTAATGTAAATCATATTTACATTAATTCTTCCAAGTAGTGTATCTCATACATCACACCAATTATATCACATATAATTGAATTTTCTCTTGTTAATTTGAACATTTCAAAGTAACCCCAAAATCTTATTCTCAACTTGAACCCATTGAGCTACCAACGGGACCTCATGGATCTGTAGCTTGAAGTTCCAATGGTACGTGAATAACTGACTAAACTCTTTAGTCACGAGATCCACCTTCCGTTAACTGTTGGACACTCCATAAAGACCAACAACTTCACTTTTCTCACTACAGATATATTTCTGTGTCCATATTAACCAATCAGTAATGTGATAACCCTTCACAAATCGCTCGTATGTACATTTGGGTCAATTTACCATTTTCCCCTATAATTACATCTAACTCCTTAAATACCACTGATTCCTCTAATGATTAATAAGTCATAGTCCTATTATTACTGAGTCTTCTCTTCCAAAGAGAGGGTACAACCACTATATTCAAGACCCGAAATCAGCCCTTAAGGAAGAAATCTATATACTTACCCCTTATTCGGGGAAGGGGTGAATTTCGTCTTGTGTAACTGAGTTCCTAACTCCCCAATCAGAAAAATCCCTAAAAAGGTAGGCTTGCTAAATTGGCAATCTGGCCACTCTCATCCATACTAGTCAAAGGACCGCCCTCATAGGCAGAAGTTTCCAAAACACTCAGGATTAAGGTAATGTCACCTTTGTCGTTTTAGTGAAATGTAAGCCTCAATTATCAACAGCGTTATATAAAGAGACTAATCATCTCGTGGTCTGGTGTTATACAAACTCTTTGTATAGGACACCCCCGCTCGCATGTCTCCACATGAATGGTCAGGATCAGACCATTTGTAACACGTTTAAACGCTTGTAACTATCTATAAAGCGGGTTGTATCAGTAGTGTTACCAGGATAAGGTATCCCTCCTTTATCCTTATAGTATAGACCATTTAGGTTATTACTTAAGGCATGATTCACTTGTTTGTCTCACATACATGCTTAAGTTTACTTGAAATAATAACGGATCTTACTTTATTGGATATGAGTAAATGCAAATAAAATAACATTTATTTTATTAATAATAATGTGTATAAACTTTTTACAAACTACGAGACTCCGAGAGAGTTAGGACACCCATCCCAACATCCCTTTAGTAGCTCAGTGGATTCAAGTTGAGAATCAGTTTTTGGGTTAGTAAGTGTTCCAATTAACAAGAGAGAGTTTGATTATATATTACATAATTAAACTAGTTCAATTATATGTGATATAGTTAACATGATGTATAAGATACATAAATTGGAGGAATTTGATATAAATATGATTTATATTAAGTAAAGGAGAAAATGACTATGGTTTAAATGTTACATGTGATGTGATATTAAAACTATAGGTTATAAATATTATATGATAAGTTAGTTATTATATTTATTTATAATTAATCAATTATGAGATAATTATGGTTGGTTATTTTTCTCCATTAACCGTGAAAATGGGAGGTTATGTTCAGTTTTCATAACTGAAGGATAAAATGAAAAATGCTTTCATTTTGTAAGACATCGCTTCATTAAGAACTTTTACTAATCGTTTAGCTGACTAGAGACTACATGATAGCCTTCTAAGCGAGAGCTTAAACGATCGTGTAAAGCGCCTTTTACTAAACGATCGTGTAGACGATCCATCATGATTTATTAAGCGATCGCATGCCAAGAGGGATTCATTAAATGATCGTGTAAACAATGAAGAGTGTTTTTACTAACGATCGTGTACTTAACGTGACTTACTAAACGACCAAGCATAAAAAGTCTATGCCAAGAGAGATATTCTCGACCACGTACTTAATCGTATAGTTCGATCGTTGTTTCCTCCATCCCTCTACTAAATCTAACAGAGCCCACACCTTTGATGTGTGATTTTATGCGATGAAATAATGGTGTAAAATGCGATGGTAGAATATGCGTTGTGCATGCAAGTTTTCTCAGTAAGACCCAAGTATAAATCCTACTGAGTTGCCTGGTAAGCCCAAGGTCGAACACAGGGACTAAGGAAAACAGTATGTGATGGTAATTTTAAATCACTTTGTGGTAACAAATAAATTAAAGTGTTGGTTGGTTTGTTGTTTAAGGTATAAAATGTATGCGGTGAATTTGAGGGAAGAGTAATTACGCGACAGATACACTGAGTATACGGCAGAACAGGTTGAGAAGGTCTTTAGCTAGCATTTCCTGAGAATGCGTTCAAGCTATGCAATCATACTACACTCATGCGACAGCAGTTCATTTTCCAATGAAAATGCAATGACTCCTAATTTTAGGACACATGCAATGAATTTGATAATCTCTATAGAGCTTATTCTCAAGTCTCTACTTCTTACCTACGCGATGACGAAAGATGCACACAAGGACAAGGCGACCGCATACAATCATATCCTATCTCTAGAGTACATGCGATACGTTAATAGAAAATAAAACTTATTCCTAAGCTTCTATTTCTTGATTATGCAGTTTTAATCTGACTCTCCCGAGCCTAGATTCTAATCTGACTTTTCTAAGCCTAGATTCTATCCTTTGACTACCCTCCCATGTATCTCTAATGGAACAATGACGCATACATAATACAAAATAATCGCATAGAATGAAGATCTCAGGTTATGCTAGCTAAGTGCTTCTCAACCCATTCGACAGATTTATTTACTCATCCATAATGTACAGAGAGTGGACAGATATAAAGATACAATTTCCATTTTTTATAAATAGGTTCAGAGTACAAATGACAATGGAAAATAAGGGTAGAGGGCTTGGTGTTCAAGAAGCTTCGGGATCTGTCCGCAAGTATAAGAATCTCCGTCGTGGGCATGAGTTTGCCCATATTCAATCGTTTGAAGATTGATAATGTCATTAAGTTTATACTCGCCCCATGATCGCATAGTGCTTGACTAATGTAGACCCCTCTAATTGAGCATGGTATTGTGAATCTTCTTGGATCGCACATTTTTTGTGGGATCATAGTATTTTGTGTTACTGCCTCTGTAGCGATCTTATCTTCATCATTCTGTTTCTTTTTCAATCTTTGTGGAATAATGGTAGTTGGACTTATTCTATCTCGTGTTCTAGAGGCTTGGGGGTGGACGCAACTTCTGGGTTCATCTTCTCAGGCTCTTTTGAATCATATGTCAATGGGTCCTCGGTTGTCACCGCATTCAAGTTAGTCGTGATGGGTTCCTCCCCTACTTCCGCCGTCATTTTTTCGCTTAGCAAAGATACCACTAAGCATTATTCCTTTCCTGTACCCCCAGAGTTGTGAGGGAGCTCAGTTGAGCACGGCAACGCTCATTACGGTATATTTTTGAGTTCACCTGCGATTTGTCCTAGCTGAATTTCAAGATTTTTGATGGACGTCGCTTGATTCTGAAGCACTGATTCATTCTTTTCAATATACTGCTTCAGCAAACTCTTTAAGGATGAAGATTGCGGTGTCTACAAACTGTTGGATTGGTTATGCGTTTGACCGTTTGTTCGCAGGAATAATCCTTGTGGCCCTTCCTTTTGTGCCACTGGTTGAAAGTTGTGTTGTTGATTTTTCCATGTGAAGTTAGGGTGGTTTATCCACTTGAGGTTACATGTATCGAAGTAAGGGTTATTCTTTATGAAGCATACTGACTGCGGATTCCTTGGGCATTCTTCCATCGAATGTGCTTCTCCATAGATGACACAACTCGTGGTCGTTTGAGCGATTGCGTTGATCTGCCCTTTTTACATTCCCATGCTATTGATTGTGATGCCTTATATCAAACTCATCATCGCGTTCATTTGGGTTTGTAGGGATGCGATGGCCCCGTTGTTTGCGTAACTACTTAAATTCTTAATCTTGATCGTTTTCTCTCCAGTCTTCATGATTTTTAAAATGTGATCAAGGATATTCTTGGCCTCATCATAAGTTTTATCCAGCAGACCTCCAGCTGCTGCCGCATTGGCAGCCATCTTTGATGCAGGGTTTTATCCGTGGTAGAGAATTCCATCTTTAAGCAGTTCTGGTAAGCCGTTATGCAGGCAATCTCTTACCAGCCTCTTAAACCTCGCCCAAGCGTCACTGAGTGATTCGTCAATATCCTGTTCAAAATCGGTAATCAAATTTCGTCTTCTGGTGTTCTCCTTCGGAAGAAGTACTTCATAAAATTCTCAACTACTTGCTCCTATAGATGTAATCTCCCCTGGTTCGAGAGAATAAACCATTTCTGTGCCTGGTCACACAACAAAAATGGAAACAATGTTAGTCAAACCTCCTCAGCAGAGATTTGGGAACACAAAAATGTTGCAGATCTCAATGAAAACTCTGAAGGTAGCGTGCGGGTCCTCGCCACGCCTACTGCCAAACTGTCCGGCAGTTTGGATCATCTACAGCATCACCGGTTTCATTTTGAACCTCAATCTATCAAGAGTGGGCCTTATGATTTCTGAGGAGAAATCATAGAGGTTGGGCGACGCATAGTCCCGAATTGGCCTATTGCGGTCGTTCACCAATAGGATGGGATTCACCATGATATTATTTCATTTGGTGCTTTATTTCCTGTTTGTTCCGCCATGTTATCCTTCTCTTGTTGTTGTTGGCGGTTGTCTCTCAATCTTCGTCGGAACATTCTTTCAATCTCTGGGTCGTAATTCGCCAAAGATTGAAAGTTGAAAAAAATTACCGTTAGCACAATGCATTGTCGAAGTCCCGGCAACGACGCCAAAAACTTGATGCGTGTTATTATGTGATGAAATAATGGTGTAGAATGCGATGGTGGAATATGCATTGTGCATGCAAGTTTTCTCAGTAAGACCCAAGTATAAATCCTACTGAGTTGCTTGGTAAGCCCAGGGTCGAACACAGGGACTAAGGAAAATAGTATGCAATGGTAATTTTAGATCATTTTTCGGTAATAAATATAATCAAAGTGTTGGTTGGTTTGCTGTTTAAGGTATAATTTTGAGGGAAAGAGTAATTATGCGACAAATACACTGAGTATGCGGCAGAATGGGTTGATAAAGTCTTTAGCTAGCATTTCCTGAGAATGCGTTCAAAGCTACGCAATCATGCTACACTCATGCGACAGTTAGTTCATTTTCCAATGAAATGCAATAGCTCCTAATTTTAGGACGCATGCGAATGAATGCGATAATTGTCTATAGAGCTTATTCCTCAAGTCTTACTTCTTGCCTATGCAATGACAAAAGATGCACACAAGGATTAGGCGATCCGCATACAATCATGTTCCTATCTCTAGGGTGCATTGCGATGTCCGTTAATAGGAAATAGAACTTATTCTAAGCTTTTATCTCTTGATTATTGCGGTTCTAATCTGACTCTCCAAGCCTAGATTCTAATCTGACTTTTTTTAAGCCTAGATTCTATCCTTAGGACTACCCTCCCTGAGTATCTCTAATGGAACGAAATGACGCCTAATAATACAGATAATCGCATAGAATGAAATTGAGGTTATGCTAGCTAATGCTGTCAACCCCATTTTGACAATTTATAGCTATCATACTAAGCTATAGAGAGTGGACAGATATAAATGATAACATATTTCATTTTTTTATAAATAATAGGTTCAGAGCTTAGTACAAAATGGACAATGGAATTAAGGGTGGAGAGCCTAGTAGCAATGTCTTGCTTACCGAGTTCACCAAGACGATCTCTCGGGTGTAATTCTCCCTTCACTTCGCTTCCGCCTTCTAAGTAAAAGAAAAACTACAAACAAGGCTAACTTTTATCTATATGGTGAATTCTGTAACTTGAGCGAATTGAACGAAATCCTTCTCTGAAGGTGGCCTTCGGTATTTATAGAGTTTCAGTGTGTAAGGTTTTTTCCTCTCCTTATGATTGCACTGATGGAATGACATTATTTTCTCTGTCTGATGCGTCGAATATTTGTCACCGAAAAGTTGAGTGTACTTGCTACAGTGTCATTAACGGCTTGTCAACTTAATTCAGAATCGACTGTCATCAGCTTTTTGTCCCATCGTGATTTATTAAGCTTTCACTCGAATGTACCCACCTTGATGTGTCAGCTTTATGTGGCCATCTTCTTGAGCAGATTTTCGCGAGCGCAAATGATCGCATAGCCTTGCGGTCGCAATCTCTTAATGCGCTCGGACGTTAATTTCTTTGGATTGCATTTCTGCCTTGCGCCAACGCATTTTCTGCATAAATAAGTTAGCTATTTTAATGTGTTGGATGCATGCGATCGCAATGTTATGAACTTAATGCTTTTGGACGCAATATTGTATATTTTTACCATCGCAATCCTGAATTGTTTTATAACTTTGCGTTGTAATAACGTGCATTTATGCCCGTTATCAACATCCTGGATTCTCACTCTGAGAATACCAAGGTTGCGAGTGGTGTGTCCGAGAGGTTTCTGGTGTTGGGAATGTCTTAGAACTCGTAGTTCGTGTTAAACATTCTATTTTATCAATAACATTGACTTGTTGATTTTGCATCTTATTATGAAAATTCAATAAACGCATCCTTGGCTATAGTCTAAATGTTGTAACTTTATGTAGTGACATAAACAGAATCAAGTTGACATTATATAGCCCAAATGGTCTAATAAGTATATGGATGAAATTGGGTATCTTATCCTGGTAACACTATTGGATGCAGCCTACTCTATAGTTGTTACAATAAGTTGTAAGGTGCTACAAACGATGTGATCCATAAATCGTTCATGTTGAGTCATGAGAGTGGAGGCATCCTATGTAATGAGCTTGCATATAGACTGGACCACGAAAATAGTCACTTTTCTTTATAACGATCGTTTATTGTTAAAACTTACTATTTCATTTATTATATAACCTAGGTTAACTCGATCTTAATCTTGAGCTAGCTATGAACTTCTGTTTATTCGGGATTATACTTTGATCTGCAAACGGTGATAGTAGTCCAACAGACTGCTCAATAAGCTTACCATTTTGGGATAAGACCAGATAAATAGCTGAGGATATAGCCTTTCAAGATGGAATTCACTCCTACCCTATTTAGGGTTAGCAGATATGTGGTTCTCTTTAGTGCTGACTCCAGGTCTTGAATAATCGGGGCCCCGCCTTCTCATGATAGAGAAAGGATTTGATTCATAGAGATTATGAATCATAATTGTTCATTAGAGGATCAGTAGGAACTTAAGGAACAAGATGTAGTCATAGGGGTAAAACGGTATTTTTGACCTAGTTGTGATTATGAAAAACCTGAGAAGGATCAACTTACTGATTATGGTTATTAAGTGGACATAATATATCTATAGTGAGGGTGAAGGATCTCATATCTAAGAGTTCCATGAGCATGTTCGGATCGCTCCGATCTCACCGTGACCGAAATACATATAATACATTCAAACATACAGTTATGCAATAAAATCTTAATTAACGGCATGCTAAGAACAAGGTAAATAACAAGGGAAAGAGTTCCATACCAGTTGAAGACGTTATTCACACTTCGGAACTCCAATGCAGCGAAAACCTCCACGAGATCTACAAATGCCCAACGGAAGCGTCGACTACAGTAGCATGAACAACCATGATCACGAACACCATGGGGACGACACCACCGCTAAAGAGCCTCGGATATTCTCGAAGTGAAAACCCAAAGGGTGGTCTTTGGTGAATTTGCTAGAGGGAGGAGGAAAAATGAATCGTGTAGGCGATAAGCAAGTGGGAGGGAAAAAGTGCTATCGCATAGCAAACTACTTATCGTTTAGGAGAAGCTACATGATCGTGTAGGATTTACTGAACGATCATTTAGGACAAGGTACACGATTGTTTAGTAAAATCGAAACAATGATTGTTTGAAGAAGCTAGGTGGTCGTGTAAGAAATAGTGTGCGATTGTTTAGGTGCAAAGTAGACGATCGTCTAGACGAAGAGCGACTATCCTATAGGCTCTTGTTTTATGTAAGTATGCCCACTACCTTTGGTGAATCCCGAAGGAGACACAAACTGGTGAATCCCGAAGGAGACACAAGCTGGTGAATCCCGAAGGAAACACAAGCTGGTGAATCCCGAAGGAGACACAAACCGGTGAATCCCGAAGGAGTCACAAACTGGTGAATCTCGAAGGAAATACAAATCTAATGGGTATCTAAGTAATCAATAAGAATATTTGCACGGTCTTAACATCATAATCATCACTGTACGAATCTATGACATACATATAAACCTCAACATCATGACTCTACGACATACACATATACCTCAACATCATGGTTCTACAACATACATGTATATCTTAACATCATTAGATCAAATACAACCATGGAAGGACATACCATCTCATACTAGCATTCAAGTGTCTATGTGCATAAATAAATAATTCAGATTTCGTAACAGAACATACTTTAATCATGTTATACTATCAATCTTTCATGTTGTCATTCTGCCATAACCTTCATTTAACATGCTACATAAATCTAATGTCTGGCCTGTGGGCAGTTCCAGTAGTAAAATTACTTACCTTGATATTAGGACGAACCAAAAAGCAATTGAATCTTTGTGAAATTCTTAAATCCTTAATCAAGCCTAAACATAAACCAAGCTTTAAAATTAATAGTTAAGGCCAAATTCCAAACACCCAAATATTACAAAGTATTTCCAGATAACCTTACCTGAGGTGTGGTCCAATTCGAATTCACCTACCAAACCTCCAATTTTAAGTCCAAATAATTAGCAAACCAAACTCTTCTTCATCTTGAATGAAATTCTTGAATCAACCCCCTAATCATAATTTGAAATTAGGCTTAAATGATTAAAGCTTGAAAGCAAATACATACTTCACTACCAATGTCTCAAATAAATTATCTATACGTAACTTGGTCAAAATATTACTTCCAAATGACTTTACCAAAATTTCTCAACAACCAAAATTAATCCACAATGAGGTTAATCAAAGCATAAAACTTACCAAAATTTGCTAAAACAAACTCCAACTTCACTGAACACCTCAATACCTTCACAAACTTGAATCCAAAGTTGAAACACAATGGGTATCAACCAATTGATGCCAAAAGTAAATGAGTATTCAAGAATCAATCGAAAACAAATCCAAACGGCAGAAATCTTACCCAAATCGATAGATCCAGTGACGGCAAAAGCGAACGATGTTTGAGTAGTGGTGGATGGAGATCATGAAGAAGAAACTGACGCGGCGGCTATGGACGGCGTCGGACAGCCTCACGAACGTGAGGAAGAAAATGGGATTGGTGTTTGACCTTTTGTAAAAATAATAATAATAATAATAAAACAAAAAAGGAAGTAAATATAATTACATTTAATTTCTTTCCGTTTTATACTATTAAATTCCTTTCCGTTTCAAAAGAAAATTAATTCCTGCCATTAATTTTCAATTTGAATTTCAAATTTAATAATTTCACGATGACAATTAAATTCCCGCACTTATCTTTGAAGTCCAAAATTCTAAAAATGTCCTCCAACTAATAACAATTACTGAAATTGTAAATAATAAAGTTACTGAAATTACATTATTACTAAAAAAAAAAATATGTGGGGTGTTACAGTTCAATTGCTATTAGAGCCAGTTTCCTTGAAATAAGACTAGCTTCCTTGGTAGGCCTCAGCCTCGATCTGGACTTCTTCCCCTTTGTTGAAGGACCGATTATTCCTTCCCCTTAAAATTGGGGTCCTCTTTTGATTCAGGCTCCCATTCCTTGAAAATCTAAGGGGTCAATTGTGACTTCTTTTTCTTGCTTAGAGGACCAGTCGTTCCGTCATCTTTTACAAAATTAAGGACCACTTTTGATTTAGGATCCCCTTCCTCGAAAATCCAAGGGTCAACCTCGGCCTGAGAAATTTGCTTGTGCCCAATTTTTCTTTCTTCACTTTCTTCCTCGCTTGTTGCTTTAATATATGCCTTCGGCTCTTTGGGTTTTGGGTCATAGAGATCTTATTCGGCCATTTCCTTTCGCAAGGTTTCAATCATCTCCTCGGGACGACTCTCGTTTTTCCAAGGCTGAATAGACACTTCATCTTGTACCCTTCATGGATGGCGATCCTATCGATGTCATCTCTGCTTCGGTTAATGTTTTTTATTCTTCTACTCATCCTTGAGGAATTTATTGGCAGACTTTATGCAGAATGATTCTTTTACTCATCCTTGAGGAATTCAGTGGGAGACTTTATGCAAAATGACATTTCGTTCTTCCCCATAGACAACGCCAACTATTGATACCAAAATTTGAATATGAATAAATACGCCTGACTTTTACGTGACAACAAATAGTAAATTTGTAATTTGGAAAAGACCGTGACTTGCAAGATAAAATGATCTATACACTGGTGTAATGCTTTCCACAGAGGCTGTGATGCTTAAGTAAAAAAGTATAATTGTGTAGCAAGTAAAGAGTTTGAATATTATAGTGAACTTGGAAGAGAGAATGGTATTTATAGTGAAATTCTTATATAGGGTGTCCATATCAGGTTTTTAAAGTCATATTAGGTTCTAAGTCATGTTAGGTTAATTCTCGAGCCAAATGAGTTAGGATATGCATTTAATATATTCCAACCATAAAATTTGGAAGCTCAGTCGCGACCTCATCCTTGGTCGAGGAGGTTGGTTAGGGCTTTTGACCCAAGCTACCCTTTTCTCAAGGCACCAATAGTTCATAGTATGTTCCATTCATCAAATGAGGAGGGTCAACCTCAGCTTCATCCTTGGCCGAGGCTGAGCAAGTCAATTTGGATCTTAGTCCAAACTCCCCTTTTCCTACGCTTAATTAGGCTCGGTAGTGTAGTTTTTAGGCTCGAGTTTTGTAATATTATTTATCCAATTTGTCGAACTCCACAAAGTTGATTATGTCCTTCAGCCAAAAATCACTCATAACATTAACATTAACATTAACTATTTATTATTTTTTCAAATTTGTACATCTATATGTAACATATAAGTATTTAAGAGATAGGTTGTTAGACTATTAAAAAGTTTTATATCTTTATTACAATATGATCTCAAAAAGTTTTGTAACTTTGATCTTCTACAGCTATATAAAAAACTATCCAAAACTTTTTTTTTTTGTACAAACATTTAAATATTTTCTTTATAATACTTAGGTTTGATTTTCTTCTTCTTAGCTCAACCTATCTTGCTTTGGCAAATCAACCCTCATCTTTTAGCCTTACTTGTTGCAATATGTTAATACTCTCTAATTTAACCCAAATTGTGAAGTCAAGCCAAAGAATGCATTGCGATTTTTTAGCAATAATATTTTGAGTAATTAATTGTATATATGTATATATTATTTCTTATCATGTATTTACTTCTTTAAATTTGTCACTACGTGCGTTGCACGTGTTTTTGTAAAATTTGTAATGTAAATTAATTACAAAAGCTTTTAAAAAAAACAATTATATATAAGGGAGGTTAATTAAACCGATAGAATAGAATAACTAAAGTTTAATTTATAAGTAATAATTAATTAATTATCGATCAAAAAGTAATCCGTTGATTCATTTATAAGTTAACCAATTTTTTTTAAGAAATCATTATAATTTAACCACTAATAGTTAAAATGTATTATATCATTAAAATAATATAAATAAAAATATGGAAAAAGGGAGAACATTGTAATTTTTGAGTTTAGTTGCAATTTATAGTCTATATAACAACTTTTCTAACCTTCATATTTTCTTCTTTTCATAATTGTAATCTGATTACAATTTTAAAATATAATTAATTATCGTTTTAAAGTAGCAATTACAAAAAAAAGGAAAAAAAATACATATATACTATAATAAATTAGTTATTTGTTTGTTTTTAATGCCAAAATCGGTCCACTTTAGTGTTGTTTACCTATTATGCATGTGATGTATAATGTTGTTTGATTATGTGTGCATATAGTATGCATATAGTTTTAAAACCCCACCATAGGAAAAGCATGTGACATGCAGTTGTTATATGTTATAAGTGTTATAAAATATATACTATGCATGCTTAGTTTTAATATAAGTGTTATATTAAAACATGTTTGTTTGAAGGAAGCATGTTATAGATGAATGTCTAGGGTTATAATTGTTATAATTTATTTTATAATTGTTATAAATAACCTAGACTTCTAAAATCTATAATACAAATAAGATGCATGCTCACTTAAGGTTAACCATCGAGCAATCCCAATTTTCATAGAAAATAGGTCGATATCTTGTAAAACTGAAGTATCAAGAAAACTCACCTGACAAGATATTGACAAAAAGTCAGATAAGATGACTAAGGTTGAAGGTTTTTAAGTTGACGGTTCACGGAACACCTACTACCTGGAGATCTAGCCAGTGTCTGAGTTAGGTTAAACCAATTTTATGAGCATGCGTTGAGCAGTGTGAGGTAATAAAATTTGTTTATCACCTAGACATCGTAGGTTAAAAATCCAGTATAAAAGTTATACTCGGATGAATCACCTAGACTAAGGATATGTTTAGTTAGCCGAAATGTATCCTTAAATTTTATACCCTAACTGTCTAGAACACTTCAGCTAAAGAGAAGTAATGTACTTTTAGCTCTAGCATTCCTAAGAGTTCACATCGTGAGATTCATGCTTGGCTTTCGGCCGCCCTGGATGCGAACTCCATTCGGAGAGTGTTTGCATGAGTCAATACCAAGGTGAATAAGGAAAGTTGTTCATAGTAAGTGGGAGAAGTAAGTGTGTCAACACATCCTACGGTCTCTTTCATTAGGTCGCACCATGAGATTCCTATAATGTGTCTGCATGTTTTCCCTGGAGCGACCTTACCAGTCGGAGAGCTGTATTCTAGGATTCGGAACTCTGTGAACTCTAGAAATTGATAGGATCTCTCAGGTCTGTTTTCATTCTTGTCTTTCCAATTTCGGGAGCATAATGATTCTGATCTTTGAGGTCTGAAAATGGAGGGTCACACTAAATGTTAGCAAATTCTTGACCAAAGTAGCGATAACTAAGTTACTATAGGAATAAGAGTTATTTTGGTGATAGTAGCTAGTCAAGATAGTCTTGGTTCAACGGAGGAATAGTTGATCACCCCTCGGTGAATGTTATTCTAAACCGTTGAAATATCATTGCAAATATAAATAATAATGGGTACATTATTAGTTTTTTTTGCTAAATTTGATTGGATTTAAAAGATTAATGTTTTTTTTTTACTAAAAAGGATATGTTTTTCTATTCAGCATGACTAGCTCTTTAGTTCAACTATTAGCTTCTGAAAAACTTAACGGCGACAACTACTCAACATGAAAAACAAATCTGAATTCAACACTAGTAATAGATGACCTGAGATTTATCTTAACTGAGGAATGTCCTCAGGCCCCTGCCTCAAAAGAAGCACAAGGTAAATATGATTTACTAGTTGCTGAAACATGTTTAGTGGAGTATGATACCTCAACCTAGATATTGGATTCAGGAGCCACTAATCATATTTGCTTCTCCTTTTAGGAAACTAGTTCCTGGAAAAAGCTTGAAGAAGGCAAGATCACCCTCAAGGTTGGAACAGGAAAGGTTGTCTTGGTCGAAGCAGTGGGAAACTTGAAGTTGTTTTTCAACGATAAATATGTCATACTTAAAGATGTTTTGTATGCTCTTAAAATGAGACGAAATTTAATATCTATCACATGTATATTGGAAAAATGTATAAAATATCTTTTGAAGTTAATGAAGCGTTCATTTTCAGAAAAGGTAATCAAATTTTTTCTGCTATACTTGAAAACAACCTATATAAGTTAAGACCAACTAAAGTAAAATTTGTCTTAAATACTAAGATGTTTAGAACAGTCGAAACTCAGAATAAAAGACAAAAAGTTTCTTCTAATGCCTATCTATGACACTTAAGACATGGCCACATAAATCTCAAAAGAATTGAGAGATTGGTTAAGAATGGACTCCTAAATCAGTTACAAGACAATTCTTTACCTCCATATGAGTCTTGTCTTGAAGGAAAAATGACTAAGACATCTTTTACTTGAAAAGGTCTCAGAGCCACAATACCCTTAGAGCTCATACATTCGGACCTCTGTAGACCGATGAATGTCAAAGCTCGAGGTGGATATGAATATTTCATCAGTTTTATTGATGATTATTCAAGGTATGATCATATTTACCTAATGCATCACAAGTCTGATTCTTTTGAAAAGTTCAAAGAGTACAAGGTTGAGGTTGAGAACCAGTTAGGTAAAACAATTAAGACACTACGATCAGATCAAGGTGGGGAGTACATGGGCTTAAGATTCCAGGACAATATGATAAAACACGGAATCAAGTCACAACTTTCTGCACCTAATATGCCTCAGCAGAACGGTGTATCTGAAAGAAGAAACAGAACCTTGTTGGACATGGTTCACTCAATGATGAGCTTTGCTAAGTTACCTAATTCCTTTTGGGGATATGCATTAGAGACTGCTGTCTATATTTTGAATAACGTTTCCTCTAAAGTGTTTCAGAAACACTTTATGAGCTATGGAAAGGGCGTAAAGGCAGTTTACGTCAATTTAGGATTTGGGGATGCCCGACACACATGTTGGTGCAAAATCTTAAAAAATTGGAACGTCGTTCAAAACTATGCCTACTTGTAGGTTATCCAAAAGAAACAAAAGGTGGTCTATTTTACGATCCTCAAGAGAAGAAGATATTTGTATCGACAAATGCCACATTCTTAGAGGAAGACCACATAAGAAGTCATCAAAGACGCTACAGATAAAACTAGTTCATCTACTAAAGTAGTAGATAAAACTAGTACATCCTTCTCAAGAGTTGAGAATGCCTCAACGTAGTGGGAGGGTTGTTCATCAGCCTAACCGTTACTTGGGTTTAACAAAAACACAAGTCGTCATACCTGATGACGACATAGAGAATCCATCGATCTATAAACAGGCGATGAAAGATGTGGACCGTGATCAGTGGGTCAAAGCCATGGACCTCGAAATGAAGTCTATGTACTTCAATTCTGTCTGAAAACTTGTAGATCGACCAAATGATGTAAAACCAATTGGTTGTAAGTGCATCTACAAAGGAAAACGAGACTAAGTCGGTAAAGTACATACTTTTAAGGCTCGACTTGTGGAAAAGGGTTATACCTAGAAAGAGGGAGTGGACTATGAAGAAACTTTCTCTCCCGTTGTCATGCTTAAGTTGATTAGAATACTCTTATCCATTGCCACCTTTTATGACTATGAAATTTGGCAGATGGATGTCAAGACAACCTTTCTAAATGGCGATCTTGAGGAGAGTATCTATATGGCTCAACCAGAGGGGTTTATTGCATAGGTCAAGAACAAAAGGTTTGTAAGCTTCAAAAATCCATTTATGGGTTGAAACGAGCTTCTAGATCTTGGAATATAAGATTTGATACTGCGATCAAATTTTATGGCTTTGTACAGAATGTTGACGAGCCTTATGTTTACAAGAAGATAGTCAATTCTACTATAGCATTCTTAGTTTTATATGTTGACGATATTCTACTCATTGGGAATGAAGTAGGTTACCTATCTGACATCAAGAAATGGCTAGCAATGCAATTCCAAATGAAAGATTTGGGAAATGTGCAGTATGTTCTCAGGATTCAGATTATTTGGAACCGCAAGAACAGAACACTAGCCATGTCTCAAGCAACTTATATAGACAAAATATTTTCTAGATATAAGATGCAGAATTCCAAAAGAGGTTTGTTACCTTACAGATATGGAATTCATTTGTCAAAGGATCAATGTCCTAAGACACCTCAAGATATTAGGATATGAGACGCATTCCCTATGCTTCCGCCATAGGGAGCCTATGTTTGCAATATTATGTACCAGACCTGACATATGCTACACAGTAGGGATAGTCAGTAGGTAACAGTCCAATTCTAGATATGATCATTGGATTGTCGTTAAGAATATCCTTAAGTATCTTAAGAGAACGAGGAACTACATGCTCGTGTATGGTACTAAGGATTTGATCCTTACTGGATACACTGACTCTGATTTTCAAACCGATAAAGATGCAAGAAAATCTACATCGGGATCAGTGTTCATTCTGAATGGAGGAGTAGTAGTGTGGAGAAGTGTAAAGCAAAACGGTATTGCAGACTCCACAATGGAAGCTGAATACGTAGCTGCATGTGAAGCAACAAAGGAAGTAGTATGGTTGAGGAAATTCTCGACAGATTTGGAAGTCGTTCCAAATATGCACCTACCTATCACCCTATATTGTGATAATAATGGTGCAGTTGCAAATTCAAGAGAACCAAGAAGCCACAAGCGTGGCAAGCATATTGAGCTATCGGCCGCGCAGGAGTATTTAGCCTTGCAAGGTGGTCCTTGCTGATTCACACGCAAATATCATCTGATCCAGAAGATTGTATATCGTGGAGACGTTGTAGTGACCCAGATAGCTTCTGAGCAAAGCATTGCTGATCCTTTTACAAAGGCCCTCATGGTTAAAGTATTTAAAGGTCACCTACAGAGTCTAGGTCTACGAAGTCTGTAAACTATGACAAGTGGGAGAACTTTTGGGTATATGTCTTAGTTTATTGTATTCATATGTTTTTTGTACTCATATATTTCTCATTTAAATTCAACATTGTGATACTTCACTAGGAGTTTTAGTCCAAGTGGGAGTTTGTTGGATTTTATGTCCTAAAACTCGTAGTTTGTAAATTAATAAAGATATTCTGTTTTGTTTTTCTATAAAATTGTTATTCAAATTGTAATCTTTAATCCAATAAACTAAGGTCCTAAGGCTATTTAATGTAATTTGAACTTTATGTAGTGACATAAATGTGGATCAAGTTCAAATATATAGCCAAAATGGTCTATAGTATATGAATAAGGTTGGGCGCCTTGTTCTGGGGACACTATGGATGTGGCCCACTTTATAGTTAGTACAAACGATGTGATCTTGAATCGTTCATATAAAGATATGTAAGTGGGAGCATCCTATGCAATGAGTTTGCATAAGACTGAACCATGAAATAGTCATTTTTTACGTTCTAAATGCCGTTTTATGTATAAAACTGACTATTTCGTTAATTGATGACCTAGGTAACTTAATCTTAATCCTAAGCTAACTGTGAACTCCTGTTCACTCGGAATTATCCTTAGATTTGCATAGATGAGGGCAGCTCATTATCGCTGGCCCAATAAGCCTCCCATTTCAAGGGTAAGATCAGGAGGATAGCTGGGAACATAGAGTGCAAGACGGAATTCATTCCTACATGTTATAGGGATAGTAGATAGGTTGTTCCCTTTAGTACTGAATCCAGGTCTTGAACAAGGGTCCCCACCCGCTCCTTGACCCGAGAGGGGTTCGGTTTATAGGTTGGACCTTAAACCAATTGTTAATTAGAGGATCAATGGAACTTAAGGAACAAGATGTAGTCTTGGGGGTAAAACGGTTTTTATGACCCAACCAAGATTACGAACAACCTATGAAGAATTAGCTTACTAATCATGGTTAGATCAAATGGACAAAAATATATCTATAATGAGGGGAGTGCAACTACGAGACTATAGTGGAATGACCCGTTAGTTAACGAATGTTGATTAGCTTCGTCTAAAGAGTTTAGCCAGCTATAAGCCTCCCTATAGGTCCATTAGGTTCCCCTACTAGCTCATATGGAATAAACTTAGAACAGTAAGATAAAATGATTCGAATTGTTCGAATTAGGTGAAGAGAGAGAAAACGACAAGTATATATGATATAGTGGCCGGTTTTTCAGTTTAAAGATACAGCTTTAATATTGAAATGTTATTTAAATATCAAGAATATGAATACGTTCATATTTGGAAGCTCAGAAATAATAGAAATAGTCAAAGATGTAAAAAGTCAAAGAGTTGACTTTTGACTTTGAAAAGTCAAACTTTGACTGACCTTATATTCATATGTGGTTTGAATTTTGAGAAAATCAATGTGGATTCATGCTCGGGAGGTCAAAATTAGTCAACACGGGAAAATCATAAAAAGTCAAAATGTTGATTTTTCGGTCAAAGTTTGACTTTGACAAAATGACTATTTTCCCTTTGACTAAAGTTAGTGGGAAAATCCAAAATTTTGTTGGATAATTTCACTAACAAAATAGTGGGTTAGGTGTTGACTTATAGTGGAGACATTAAGCCCACTTAGATAGTGGATTCTAGATGTTTATGGATTTGTTTCATGTAATTGTTGCATGGTTTTTTCTATAAATTAGTCTTTCATTTTGGATGAAAAAACTTTTGACATTTTGCCAATTTTAGTTTCTAAAATTGGGCTAGAAAAATAAAAACCCAACCCAAAAGAAAAATCTATCTTTTTTTTTTCCATCTATTTTTCTCTCTCGGGTTCTTCATCCATCGGGTCCCACAACCCGGTTCTGAGTCCAGAGGATAGTAGACCAATTCTAGTTGTGGTCTATTCATGTTCGGGTGGAGATGAAATCGTTTCGGGAGCTTCAAAGGTAATTTCTTAAAAAAAAAAACCCTAATTAATTAAGTAGGGTTGCATGCTAATTTCCTTTTAATTAAAAGCAATTAGAGTTTAATTAGATCCTTATTCGACTGCGTATGTCTCGTGTTCCATCAATCCCTGCTAAAACACAATGATACACTAACATTACCTTTCAAATATCGAAGTACTCATTTAACTGCATTCCAATGCTCCTTCCCAGGATTTGACATAAATCTACTTATCATACTCATAGCATATCCCAAGTCAGGCCTAGTACAAATTATCAAATACATAATACTTCCAACAACATTACAATAGAGAATATTAGCCATTTCTAACCATTCTTGTTCAATAACAAGACACTGAGATGAAGAAAGCCTAAAATGAGATGCTATGGGTGTCGAAATTGCCTTACAACCAGAAACATATTATACTTCTTGAGCAGTTTATGTACATAACTCTCCTACGAAATGGTTAACAAACCTTTCTCCCTATCTCTTTTCACATCCATGTCTAGGATCCTTTTCAGTTTACCTAAATCTTTCATCTCAAATTCACTACTCAATCGTTCCTTGAGATCATAGATTTCAGAATAATCCTTAGACACCAGGATCATATCATCTACATACAGAAGTAGATAAGTATATATACCTTTCTAAGATAGTTTCCAGTACATACAGGCATCATATGAGCTCTTGTGAAACCCCTACTTCAGAATAAAGGTGTCAAACCTGCTATACCACTGTCTTAGCGATTGCTTCAATCCATAGATGGACTTGTGAAGACGACAAACCATGTCTTTCTTTCCTTTCACCTCATAGCCCTTAGGTTGAGCCATGTAGATCACTTCCTCCAATTCACCATGAAGGAAAGCTGTGGCAACGTCCATCTGTTCAACAAACATATCAAAGTGAACAACAATAGATAAAATTAAACGAATGGACGAATGTCTCACCATCGGAGAGAAAATCTCATGAAAGTCAACTCCCACCTTTTGAGTGTAGCCCTTGGCTATCAGTCTAGCCTTATACCTAGGCTTGTTGTCACCTTTTGTACCTATTTTGATTTTATAAATCCACTTTGACTTAATGAGTTTCTGATTAGGAGGCTTTGGAACCAGTGACCCTTTGTTGAAGCTGTTGTTGCTCCATTTTGGAACGAAACAGAGTGGGAAACGCACCCAGATCAGTGGGTCATTTCTGACAGTGTGCAAGCAAGGTGACAGAAGAAGAGGCGGTCATCCAGTGCGATAGAGTTTTCATTCTTGTTCGTTGGGTTCGACCGTGGGTCTGTCGTGGGCGTGTGTTTAGTTCCACATAGGTGTCCGAAGAAGAGGCGGTCGGGTTTGGGTAGGGCACTCATCTTTGGTTCCGAGTCTGGCATGGGTTCTGTCTGGTGGTTTGCCGGTCAGAGGCGGGTAGCACACTTGATTTGGGCTGTTTTGCTGTAGGTTGTTCTCTATTTTAGAGGTGATGTTGTGTGCGAATCTCTCAGTATCAGTGGTTATTGAAATTACAGATTGGTGAATTGTTGATTATCTGTAATTTGTAAATTCTTTATTACTCATAATAGAATTAATTCAAGCTAGTTCTCAAAGTGGATGTAGACCAAACTGGTCGAACCACTATATATCTTGGTATTCGTTCTTTACTACTTTCGATTTATTTCTGCTGATTGTTTGTATTTTGTTTGGCCATCTAAGTTAGTTCAAAAACTCTCAAACAATGACAATGGAAGAACAAGGAAAGTTTATATTAAATAAAAAATAAATATAAGTAAGATTCCACTTCATCCACTATCTTCCACCTAGTTGATAACTACAAGGGAAGGAAAGACATGAAGTTGAAAAAAGAAAAAGGAAAAAAGAAAAAAGTCTATTGATGTGATTAAAGAAAAAACAAACAAACAAGCAATGTAAATTTCTTAAACAGAAAAAGAAATTGGAGAAAAAATATGGAGCTATAAAGAAAAGAAAGAAAATTCTTAACCAAATAGAAAAACAAAGAAAGAGAGAGACCTTAGAAATTGAGAGTGTAATTTAGACTATTTTTAGAGAAAATTTAGAATCAAATTTTAATTTAATTTAATCTTAAATCAAATCTCGAAAAAGAAAAATCAAGGCTAATTTGGCTTTTTTAATTTGATAGATCTATTTTTTTTAACCTGATAAAACTATTGTTTTAAAATAGATATGAAGAAAATTCAAGATTTTAATGGATTAATGTTATTTTTTTTATATACCATGTGATAAAGTTTTAACATCAAGCAAAGGAAATCTATATTCAATTTTTAATTCAATTTTATTTTTAAATCACATCTTGGAAAAAAATAAAAACTATTAACCAATTTTTTTTCCTTTCACGTGATAAATCCATTCTATTTTCTTATTTGTTTTAGAATATATATCCTAGGGTAGGTTTTTAGATAACAATTAAAGATAAAATCTGATTTTTAATTTTTTAATGTGAAAAAAAAAATAAAGACCAAAACCACTATTTTTTAAGATGATAAAAGCTATTATTTTAAAATAAAATAAGAAGAAAAATAAAGATTTTAATGTGATAATGCTCGAAAATCAGGTAGAGAAAATTTAGATTTAAATTTTAGTTTGACCCAAAAAAAAATATTGACTAAAATAAATTAATAATTTGAAACTTTTAAATGTGGAATTACTTCATCCATCTCTATGACCATCAACTAAAATGGTGAAATCAAAAGTTCTTTCTCAAATGCGATAAATATAGAAAATTATTATTAATATAAAATAATAATAATTGTTAATGAAATTTATAAGTTCTACGATGTTTTCTAAAATTTAATGTGTAGTCATATTCACTGATTTATGTACATTTTTTAATGTAAAAAATTAAAAAGAAGTTATGTAAAAAAAAAAAAATAAATAAATAATATGCCATATTTTTTAACTAAAAATTTCAATGAGGTGGGACCATGTTAATTTTAAGTGGTCAAACCCTGGAACCAAGAGTCTTTTTATGTTATTTTTATATTTTTTTTCAACTTTCAAAATTACTGGTCAAAAGAACCATATTCTGATTAAATAAGCCATCAACTTTTTTCTTTTATAACTATAGTTATTGTTTTTTTAAAAAAACTTTTAATCACATATATTTTCATCTTTCCAATAGCATCAATCTTTTTTTTTTTTTCCTTTTTTGACCATATATAGTAGGTACAAGAATTATTAAAGTGTTGATACAATATTAAATTTATTTCATTCATCAGCTTAACATAATATCAAAGGAGATCTAGAGTTCTTGTGTTAAAATCCCTCAATTTCTCATTTCCTCCCTAATTAATTTGATTTAGCATGATTCAAAATCTCTGACTTCTAGGTTGATTGTAAAAGTTCTATGCTAGTTTAGCTATGCTCATGATCGTATATCAACTAGACAGCACAAATACTTCTAATTGTGCACAGAATCGATATCAGATATGTATCTGATATGGATACGTCTAGATACATGATAAATATGTGTCCAATATGTGATTTAAAGTATCTGATTTTTTTTTAAAAAAATTCAGATATGCGTATCCATTTTCAAATACGTTAAGGGGATACGATTTGTTTTCTTTTAGTTTCAGATATGCATATCTACTTGCAAATAGGTGAAGAAGATACGTTGGGTCATTTTTGTTTTCAAATTTAAGTCCAACCATTTAAAAAGCCTAACACATAACCTATTTTATTTAAAAGTTCACTTAAATCAAACAATCCAAAACAAAATAGATTAAAAATAATATAAAAAATTAGTAAAATCAGAAAAAGGTAAATAAATCTTCATTCTTCTATTCTCTCTCACTACCTAAAATCATGATTCACACTCTGTCTCCGTTTACCCTCAACTTCATTCTTTAATCTTCATCTTCTACTTCTTCCCCGTCATCTCTTTAATCTCTCAACCACCACTTGACACGGTTGGATTTTTTTTCTTCCTTTTTTTTCTTTTTTAGTTTTCACTCTCTTCTTAAATCTACTTTAGTCTAACTTAAAATAAGTATTATAAAAATCAATTCGGCATACGTATCCATATCTTGGTCTTTTAGAAAGTAGCGTATTGCCATATCATGTCGTATCCATATCTTATATCTATATCCGTGTCTATGCTTCTTAGTGTGTCAATCTTATTTTCTATTTTTTTTTTCTCCTTAGAATATGCAGGATGGGAGAAACAAATCTATGATTTGAAAGTTAATAGTACAAATTCTAAGTCAATTAAACTATGCAGACAACGATATATCATTCTTATCTCTTACAACTTTAATTTGACTACAACACTTCTATAAATACACATCAAACAACTCACGAAAACCAGACAAACCACACCCCAAACTTTGTGCCTAAAATTAATTAGGTCATCAAAATGAGTTCAACATTTCCTTGTGGTTGTTCCAAAAAGTGGATTAAAATCACTGATCTTGAGACTCCTTGTGTTGAAGACAATGCAAAATTTGCCATAGAAGAGTTCAACATTAAACATAATGGGAGCTTGAGATACAAGAAGGTTATTGAAGGTTGGTGTAAGGAGTTGGATGAAAGCCACATAAGGTATCGTCTCCTTGTTCAAGCGAACGATTGTCTTAGACGTCTACTCGAATTTGAGGCTATTGTGTTCGCACACTATTCTGAAAATGGAGAGACTACTAGGATTCTTGAATCTTTTGAGCAACGTTTCTAAAATAAGTCATCAAACATCCTTTTGTGTGTTCTAGGTTACAACCTTGGTCGCCTATATTGGATGTGTTTTTGTCTTTTCACTATCTATATATTATATTTGAATAATCATGTAATGAGTATAAGATTTAATATATATATATATACCTACCGTTGTATTGCATCATTTTCTCATCGAAACGAATGATAGTTATGTTGTGGGATGATCACTATCCTAAAAGAAATTTGACATGACCTTGGTTTGAGTATCACCACAAGATTTTTCTCTTATTTAGAGGCTTTATTAACGCTTTATGTGTGGGCAAAAGCGTGGACAGAAGTCTGTTACCATAACTTCTGCCTGCGTATTTGATATTGCAATGGTAGTTCTGCCGATGTAAATAAAAAGCGTGTGGGTAGAAAGTCGATAATTCTGCCCACGCATGCTAAGTTGGGAGAAAGTTCTTTCTACTAACGTAAGAGCAACCGTGGGTATGCATAGTACATCAACAAAAAAAAATTTCTACCGATGCAACAAAAAATGGAAGCCTTCGATATATTAACCCATCAAGCCAAATCAAAATTTTACATGTGGGATAAAGTGATGTAATCGGCCAAAAGCCCCATCAATCCCAACCATATTTACTTCTAGCTATCACCTTTAGATCAATTGAATGTTAGAATTGATGGTTTTGTGATGATAAAATAAAAGAGTATGCACCGTGTAGACATATTTTTGTGTCTCTTTATAAAAGGTAACATGATCTTGCTTATAATTACCATGTTTGAAGTTAGGTATAAGGTTTTAATAATGTACAAAACATATATTGGCCATTACTAAGATAGCAACATATATGTAACTCTTGATCATGTAATTAATCTTTAATCGGAGACGAAAGATGCATCTACAAAAAAAAAAAAAAACGATTAACTACTAAAAAAAAATAAATAGTTCACCTCCATATGTTAAGAATGATCAATTTTTTATTCTAAATCTGATAGATTGTATCAATTTTAACCTTTAACTTTTAATTTCATTAGGTTAAACTTTAAACTTGAATAAGTGTAGCTTGTTACGTACCCTCATCAAGTTTCTATTTTAATCACTATTTGAACGATTTCTCTCTATAAGGAGATGCACTTTTTTGTTCGTTTGTTTTTCTAAATTAGCAAAATAAAAAACTAAGATCACATTTTGTAATTATTTTGTTTTTTATTTTTATTTTTTAAAATCAAATCTATAGACAACTTCTTCCATCACTCCAATTTTTTTTATTTGTTATCTACTTTTTACTAATGATTTAAAAAATCAAGCCAAAATTTAAAAATTAATAAAAGTAGCTTTTAAAAAGTTTTTGTATTTGGAATTTGGCTAAGAATTCATTATACTTAAGAAATATGTAAATAATTATAAGAACTGAGAAGATAAGACGCTTAATTTCCAAAAATCAAAAACAAAAAAACGAAATGATTACTAAACGGAGTCTAAATAATTAGAGATTGAGTCATCTCAAAAACCATAACTCGACCCTTGAAAGTAGTATTCACATGGAAATAAACGGACTCTTTTTCTGAGGAAGATCCAGACAATCGATCATGGCAGTTTTGTTTGCTTCAGTTGTTAGGAGTTTGAGCTTGCTTAAGATGTAGGTGAGAGTATGAAAAAGGCAGTGATGGACATATCGACTCATGAATACAATGAACTAGTTGTAACTGACCTTTGTTGCCCCCGTCAACAGTCTTACGATGGATGAAAGTGAGGATTGATGCCAAAGCGGAACATGGGCAATTTTGAAAGCCTTGCACCTACTCTGACCGATCGAAGGAAAATCGAGCTCGATTCCTATGAAAAATAAAAAGAACAATGAAAAATAAAAATTTTAAAAACTCACCAATGTTAATGAAATAGAAGAAGCAACATAATCATAGAAGAGATGATGTGAAAAAGAAAAAAAAAAACTCTATCCTAAAATTGAAAAACACTCACGTGAGTCCATTACATTTTTGGGAAAAATACTCTTTTGATCCTTATATTTTGGGTTTAGTTCCTATTTGGTCCCATGTTTTAAAATCCAACACTTTGGTCCTTGAGATTTCAATAATGCTCAATTTTAGTCCTTAAGATAACGAAACCGTTAGTGACAAAAACTTTCTAGGATGATGATTAGACTGATTTTAAACTATTACAGAAAGAGCTGAGACAAAAAGAAATAAAGTTGCAGGCAATTTATCGTTGTCGTCCTCTTTTTGTTATGTTTGTTGTAACCACCAGAGCTTCTTTGTTGAAAATGAGCGCTTGTATAAAAAGAAAACGAATGAGAGAATAACGAGAGAACGAGAGAGAGCAAGACATTCATTCGGTAAAGAAGTTTAAAGAAGAAGTAATAAAAAAGACTCTCCCGATTTGCACAGTGGACATAGACCTTTGGTGAACCACTTAATTACTTGTGTTCTTTCTTTCTTTCTCTACGATCGTCTAGCTTTTACTTAAGTATCGTGTACATGATCGTTTAGTTCCTCTTGTATCGTTTACATGATCGTTTAGCTCCGCATTGCATCTTCTATACGATCGTCTAGTTCCCCAGCTGTCGTCTATACGATCGTTTAGTTCCACACAACTATCATCTAGTTCTTTGGAGCTTTGTCTACACGATTGAGCTGCATTCAGGCAAAGAAGCTTAAAGAATACAGTCTTCCCTGAGTCTTGAAGTGAAGTTAACCGTTAATTCTAAGTAGTTTGGGGCTGCAAACAAGAGAAACATAGTTATCTGGGGTAACATAAACCTAAATAGATTGATGATGTGGCTATCTTAATTTTGATAGGTGAAAAGTTTTTTTAAATAAATAAAAATAAAATAAACTCAAGAAACACTAAATGGACTAGAACGAAGAAACTCAAGAAACAATTTCTCTTTCTTGCTTGTTGTTGCCTTTCATAGATTATCTCTTCCTTCTTCCTCTTAATAATTGGAAAAATGTAGAAAATAACAAGGTATTTAAGTGGGTTTTATTAGGTTTTTAGTGAACTTAAAAACCCAACGGCATTCTGTTAATTATGAGAAGTGGCATTTTGGTAATTATTCTTTTCTTCTCCAAAAAATTAGGGCCAAAATTTCGTGTATCTCTTGGCTGAGAAAAGAAAGCAGCCGGCCTGGGAGCATTCGAGCGGTAGTCGCTTGAACTAAAAAGGCCGAGGAGCAGCCGCTTGGGAGATAGGACACGCGTGGCCGCCTTGAAAAAAACCGGCAATTTTCTGAGGGAGCGCCGCAGCCGTCTGGTCCGAAGTTGAAGAGCCGTGAGCGTGGGTTTGCCCGTTCAAGTGTTGCGGCGTGAGCGTGGTGACAGGTAGGAGATCGGACCGATCTGGGTGGTCCAGTTTCGCGCCAGTGTTCGGTGGGTTCTGGTTTCAGCGTGGGTACACTGGTCAGCTCAGGTTCAACGC
>NC_052353.1:33550886-33575660 GCF_009727055.1 Benincasa hispida
CCCTTTGAATAAGAGCAAGGAAGCATCAAGTAGCAAGCATGCAGGGGATTCTAGTGCAGTAAATGTTGATGGGTATGATTCAGTAGAGGTTTTGATGGTGTCCAGCAGGTACATTTAGAATACTTGGATCGTGGATTCAGGATGCACGTTTCACATGACTCCTAATCGGGATTTCTTGATTGACTTTCAGGAAAATGACGGGGGATCATTTTTGCTTGGTGATAATGCTGGGAATTAGGTCAGTTCGAATTGCAACACATGATGGTATGATCAGAATTCTTACAAATGTAAGGTATGTTCCAGAACTCAAATGAAATCCAATTTCTCTAGGTGAATTATAGAGCAGCTTATTCCTATAAATCTGAGAATGGAGTTCTGAAGGTTATCAAGGGTTTTTTGATTAAGCTGAAGGGGACCTTGAGGAATGGTTTTTATGTTTTGAAGGGTACTACCGTTTCAGGTAGTGCTGTTGTTGCATCAGGGAAAGAAACAGATAAGTCTATGTTATGGCATAACTGACTAGCTCATGTAAGTGAAAGAGGTCTTCAAGCTCTTTCACAACAAAGTTTGCTTGGAGGAGTTAAAGACATTGAACTCCCATTTTGTGAAAATTGCATAATGGGAAAGTCTACCAGAGTGAAGTTTGGGAAAGGGAAGCATTCTACCAAATGAATTTTAGATTATGTTCAATCAGATTTGTGGGGTCCTAAAAAGGTACCTTCTATTGGAGGTTTGAGATACTTTATGTTGATCATTGATGACTTTTCAAGAAAGGTGTGGATGTATCCACTGAAACATAAGGATGAAGCTTTTGGGAAATTTCTTGAATGGAAAAAGCAGGTTGAGAACTAGACAAGCAGAAAGGTAAAGTATCTGAGGACAGACAATATTTTAGAATTTGTGAATCACAAATTTGATTAATTTTGAAAATCTGAGGGAATTACGAGGCATTTCATTGTTACGTATACTCCACAGTAGAATGGTTTAGCTGAGAGGTTCAACAGAACAATTATGGAGCGTACAAGATGTCTCTTGACAAATGCTTCATTACACTTGAAGTTTTGTGGGGAAGCTGCCCAAGCAGCCTGTTATCTTATTAATAGGAGTCCGTCTTCCGCTTTAGGCCTAAAGACTCCTCAGGAGATATAGACAGGAAAAGCTTCAAGCTTGGATCATCTTAAATTGTTTGGATGTTCAGCTTATGCTCATGTTAAGGAAGGGAAGCTGAATAAGAGGCCACTGAAATGTATATTTATTGGCTATCCTCAGGGTATTAAAAGATATAAACTTTGGTGCTTGGAAGAGGGTAGAAATAAATGCATTATCAGCAGAGATGTGACCTTTAATGAAACATAGATGCCAATTTGTGTCAAAGAGCAACAGAAATAGTAGACAGTTGATCAGGTTGAGGCAGAGGTTAGAATTGATTCTAAAGCATAACCATCAGTTAGTTCCGGTGATTCCAGTGATCAGTCATCTATTTTTTATGGTAGACAGCCTCAACTGCAGAGGACTTTGATTGATGAGGGAGCTTTTGGTGAAGAAAGCTAAAGTAGCAGTGACCTACAGAACTATCAGCTTACACGTGACAGGCCTCAGCGGGTGAGGCAGGCTCCTACGAGGTATGGTTATACTGATTTAGTTGCTTATGCTCTTACTTGTGCAACTGACAGTATTGAAGCAGAGCCTCTTACTTTTGAGGAGGCTATTGTATCTGATTCGAAGGAACAATGGAAGGATGCTACGGAAGCAGAGTTATTCTCGTTGCAGAAGAATCAGACATGGTCATTGGTTCCAAAGCCTTCTAATCAGAAACTCATTCAGTCAAAGTGGATTTATAAAATCAAGCAAGGTACAAGAGGTGACAGCAAGCCTAGGTATAAGGCTATACTGGTAGCCAAGGGCTACACTCAAAAGGAGAGAGTTGACTTTCATGAGATTTTCTCTCTGGTGGTGAGACATTCGTCCATTCGATTAATTTTATCTATTATTGTTCACTTTGATATGTTTGTTGAACAAATGGACGTCACCACAGCTTTCCTTCATGGTAATTGGAGGAAGTGATCTACATGGCTCAACCTAAAGACTATGAGGTGAAAGGAAGGAATACATGGTTTGTCATCTTCACAGGTCCATTTATGGACTAAAGCAATCGCCGAGACAGTGGTATATCAGGTTTGACACCTTTATTCTGAAGCAGGGGTTTCACAAGAGCGCATATGATGCCTGCGCGTACTGGAAACTATCTCAGAAAGGTACATATACTTATCTATTTCTATATGTAGATGATATGATTATGGTGTTGAAGAATTATTCTGAAATTTTTGATCTTAAGAAACGATTGAGTAGTGAATTTGAGATGAAAGATTTAGGTGAATTGAAAAGGATCCTAGGCATAGATGTGAAAAGAGATAGGGAGAAAGGTTTGTTAACTATTTCACAGGAGAGTTATATGCATAAACTGCTTGAGAAATATAATATGTCTGGTTGTAAGGTAGTTTCGACACCCTTAGCATCTCATTTTAGGCTTTCTTCGTCTCAGTATCCTGTTACTGAACAAAAAAGGTTATAGATGGCTAATATTCCCTATTGTAATGCTATTGAAAGTATTATGTATTTGATGATTTGTACTAGTCTTGTCTTAGGATATGCTATGAGTATGATAAGTAGGTTTATGTCAAATCTTGGGAAGGAGCATTGAAATGCAATTAAATGGGTGCTTCGATATTTGAAAGGTAGTGCTAGTGTATCATTGTATTTTAGCAGGGATTGTGATAAATCAACATTGTTGGAAGGCTTCACAGATGCAGATTACGCTGTAGACCTTGACAAAAGAAGGTCTTTATCAGGTCACATTTTTCGTTTGTTTGGTAATGTGGTCAGTTGGAAGGTTGCTGCACAGTCAGTTGTTGCCTTGTCTACTACTGAATCAGAGTATATTTCAATGAGTGAAGCTGTGAAAGAGGCAGTGTGGTTGAAAAGGATAGTTGGTGAGTTGTTGTCACAAGAGTTCATTCCTATGTAGGTTTATGTCAAATCTTCGGAAGGAGCATTGGAATGCAGTTAAATGGGTGCTTCGATATTGGAAGGTAGTGTTAGTGTATCATTGTGTTTTAAGCAGGGATTGTGATAAATCACATTGTTAGAAGGCTTCATAAGTGCAGATACGCTGCAAACCTTGACAAAAGAAGGTCTCTATCAGGTCACATTTTTTCGTTTGTTTGGTAATGTGGTCAGTTGAAGGTTGTGTAACAGTCAGTTGTTGCCTTGTCTACTACTGAGTCAGAGTATATTTCAATGAGTGAAGCTGTGAAAGAGGCAGTGTGGTTGAAAAGGATAGTTGGTGATTTATTGGAATTTTGGTGACTTTAAAAGCCCAATAGCATTTGGTAATTATGAGCAGTGGCATTTGGTAACTATTCTTTTCTTCTCAAATTAGGGCCAAAATTTTGTGTGTCTCTTGGTTGAGAAAAGAGAGCAGCCGACCTGGGAGCATTAAAGCAATAGCCGCTTGAACTAAAAAGGCCGAGGAGCAACCGCTGGGAGATAGGACACGCGCAGCCACCTTGAACAAAGTCGGCCGCCGTCTGAGGGAAACGCCACAGCCGTCTTGGTCCGAAGTTGAGGAGCTGTGAGCATGGGTTTGCCAGTACGGGTGCGCGGCGTGAGCGTGGTGACGGATAGGAGATCGGACCGATTTGGGCGTCTGGTTCCGCGTTAGTGTTCGGTGGGTCCAGTTTCAACGTGGGTACGCTGGTCAGTTCCGGTTCAGCACGTGGGTTTGCTACAGATCTAGGTTTGGTGGTTAGCCGGTCCAGAGGCAGGTAGCACATTATTTATGGGCTGTTTTGCAGCGGATTGTTCTCAATTTTTCAGAGGCGACGTTGTGTGCGAATCTCTCCGTATCAGTGGATAGTGAAATTACAGATTGTGTGATTTCGTTGATTATCTGTAATTTGTAAATTTCTTTTATTGTTCATTATAAAATTAATTCAAGCCGATTCAATAAAATTAATTCAAAACTGATTCTCAAAGTTGATGTTGACCAAACTAACCACTATATATATATCTTGGTGTCTTTAACTGCTTTCAATTTATATCTACTGATTATTTGTTTGGCCATCTAAGTTAGGTTCAAAAACTCTAAAAAAAAAACAAGAGAAAAAATCCATTGTAGCCTTTCCTTTCTTTGAAACAAAACATCGAGATTAGATTTTTCTTAATAGGCATGGCATGTGAGAGAGTTCTTTAGGATTTATTTTTTAGTTACTTTTCCTTACTAAAAAATGCCTCTTCAATCTCTTAAAAAAAAAATATCTCTTGAGTTTCTTTTATTTTTATTTTTGTTTATTTAAAAAGAATCTTTTCACCTATCAAATATTAAATAGCTCGGCTTCTTTTTGTAATACTTTTATTTTTATTTTCGAAAATTAAGCCTATAGATATTATTTTTATCTCCAAATTTCTTTTTTTGTTATCTACTTTTCACCAATGGTTTAAAAAACCAAACCAAATTTTGAGAACAAAAGAAATAACTTTCAAAAAGTTGTTTTTGTTTATGAAATTTGGCTAAGAATTCAACCATTATATAAAGATGAAAATCATTGTAAGAAATGTGGATGAAATAAACTTATTTTAAAAAAATAAAAATAAAAAATCAAATTATTATCAAACAAGGCTTACATCATCAATCTATTTAGGTTTAAAATTAATCTAGTTATCATTCTAGTCAGCCTTCCATTAAGTCACTGACGATTCCATTATCTCGAGAACTAAAGTTGAGCATTATTGAAATTTCAAGGACTAAAGTGTTAGATTTCGAAACATAGGGACCAAATAGGAATTAAACCCAAAACCTAAGGACCAAAAACGTAGTTTTTTCCCATTTTTTTAGCAGTTTTATTTTCGCATGGGCATGGTGGAAATGAAAAGTATTGATACACCTATTTACTTTTGAGGTTTAAATTGATAAAATCGAGAGTTTTAAGTATAAATTTGATAAAATCAAAATTGAGATTTAACTAGATGAATAAAAAGTTTAGGGTTAAAATTGATATAATTTGTCAAATTTTGAGTCGAACATGTTTCTTTTTTCCGAACTTGTATTCACAAGCCTACTATTGTTTCTTGACGTTTTGTTACTTTTTGAATCTCAGTTTCTCTATTTGCATATGTATATCAACGATCAATTTGATTAATTACTGCTCATGTGACTAGTATGATCTCTTACTAACAATGACACTAGAATGTATACCAATGAACTTTAAAAGAGGTAACATAAATAAAGATGTGTGACAATGTATTTTGATAGAAAGTTTAATTTACCTTTCGAGCTATTATTCCATTTTTTAACCAAGATTCTTATAGATCTTAATGTTATTCTTTGGGTTAATTTTTCAATATCCCTTTTTTCCTGAAAATTATCCCTAAAATAAAAGTAGTGAAATACAACGGTTCAAAGTCTATTTGTGCATGTTTCAAAAAAATAAAAACTAAAAAGCCATTTTAGTTGACTAATAATATCACTCGAGGTATCTTTGTTGTGCAAAGTTGAGTTGTATTGCATTGGTTGAATATGTTTTTTGGAGTTAATCTCGAAGGGATTGAATTTCAGTGGGAGCATGTGATCGCCTATTACTTTGATTCATACATTCAAATAAATGAGAACCTAAATTACAAAATATTTTCATGTTGTAATTTTCATGATTAAGCATAAAATAAAATAAATAGAGGAAAATGTTAAAGTAAATTGATAAAATCAACTTCTAAAAAAGTTTGTTGAAATAGTTGTACACAAAACAAACTATAAATACACTTGTAACTAGTCTTTTATGTACTATACAAAATTAAAAAGAAAAGAAACTAGCTAAGTACTCATCTGTAGATCTTCAAGATCATCTCCAAGACTAATATTAGCTCCTCTCGTGGATGTAGGCTGTTTTTGGGCCGAACCACGTAAAATTATTTGTGTCTCTATCTTTCTCTTCCTCTGCTTCATCTTCTTGATTTGATTTTCAGCTTCTTCGTCTTCCTCAAGTAATTTCGGTAGCATTTCTCCATTTTCCTTTTCTCTCTTGAATTCATCTGAAAAGAAAGATTTTCATTTAGTGTAGTCATTCAAAGCAATTCTTTTCATTGAGTGCTTTGAACGAGATCAGATAATCAACGTGTAGAGCTGGGATTTTCTTTCACGCGAATTGTGCTTTTAGCACGAGGTTTTGCTTTCAGCTGGTTTTCATAAGGCATCAAAGCAGTTTTATTCTTATAACTTGGGCCTTAGTCTCATTTGAAAAACACAAAAGTTTCGTTTCTCATCAGCTTCCAAAGTCCCAACAAGTGGTATCAGAGCCTGAAAGAAAACTTCAAAATTAGTCAAGAACTAAAAGAAAGTAAATCTTGGAGCTTTCAAAATCAAAGAAGTAAAAAATGACAGTAGCAAGATATGATATTGAAAAATTTGATGGGAAAGGAGATTTTGGCTTGTGGAAAGCCAAGATTAAGGCAATTTTGGGGCAAAAAAGAGCGCACAAGGCCCTTGAAGACCCAACTAAACTACCTATCACAGCAACAGAAGAAGAAAGGGAGAATATGGAGCTAATTGCTCATGGTACTCTTATTCTAAACCTGTGAGACAGTGTACTAAGACAGGTAATTGACCAAGAAACAACCTTCAAGATGTGGACTCAATTGAATGAGTTATATGAGACAAAGAACTTGCCGAACAAAATCTTCTTGAGGGAAAGGTTTCTTACCTTTAAGATGAGTTCCTCAAAGTCATTAACATCTTAAATTTAGTTTTTGGGGTCGATAATGAAGCCTTTGTGCTTCTTAACTTACTTCCAGATTCTTAAAAAGATGTTAAGACAACTTTAAAATATGGGAGAGACTCCTTATCAACCAATATAATAATTTCAGCCCTTAAAATGAGAGAAATGTAACTTCTAACTACCAAAGAAGAGAAACCCAGTGCTGAGGGTTTATTTGTTAAGGGGAAGTCTAAACAAAGAAACAAAGAAAAAGGCAAGCATAATTCAATAAAAGAAGGTAAAGAAAAATCCAAGGTTAAATGCAAATATTGTAAGAGGTTGGGGCATCTAATCAAGGATTGTAGAACCTTGAAATGGAGAAATGAATAGAATAATAAACAATCACAATCACAGCCTCGACAGAAAAACCAACCAAGTCAGTCAGGAGAAGCCTCAGTAGGTGAGGACTCTTTTTTCTATTCAAATTTCCTAGCTACATCAAATCAAAAGGCAAATGATGGATCAGATAAGAACCTAGATTCGGTTCTAGACTCAGGGTATTCCTTTCATATGACACCTCACAAGGACTGGTTCAGTACATACAAAGATCTGGAAGGGGGATCAGTATGCATGGGTAATAATAACTCATGTCCAGTGATTGGTATTGGTTCTGTTTCACTCAAGCTTGAAGATAGGTCAGTCAAATTACTTAGAAATGTTAAACATGTGCCTAAGTTGAAGAGGAACTTGATTTCACTAGGCATGCTTGATTCAATTGGCTGTGAATACAGAGGAAAGAAAGGCTACTGTGAAGTTTTGAAGAATACTAAGCCTATTTTCAGAGGGATTAAAATAAATGGGGTCTATGTTGTTCAAGGAGTTCAAAAAGTGCATTCAGCCTTAGTTGTGACTTCTAAAGAGCCCACTGAAGGAGATCTTTGGCACAGAAGACTTTCTCACATTAGTGCCAAAGGTCTATAAGCTCTTGCCAATCAAGGAATTCTACCTAAAGGAATTCATCAAAGCATATTCTTCTATAAGCATTGTGTGATAGGCAAAGCTACAAGGCAGAGTTTTATCAAGGCTCAGCATACAACCAAGACCATCCTTGATTATGTGTATTCAAACCTATGGGGCCCTTCACCTTTCCAATCCTTGAGTGGAGCCAGGTATTTCTTAACTTTCGTTGATGATTACTCTAAAAAAATGTTGGGTATTTTTCCTTAAAATTAAGGATTTGATGTTTGATAAATTCAAAGAATGGAAGACTATAGTTGAAAAACATACTAATAGCCAAATAAACTATCTTAGGACTGATAATGGGCTTGAGTTCTGTGTAGAAGAGTTCAATGTCTTTTGTAGGCAGCAGAAGATTATTAGACACAAGAGTGTCAGATATACACCCCAGTAAAATGGGGTGGCAGAGAGATTAAATAGAATAATCATGGAGAGAGTGAGGAGTCTCTTATCAGATGCCATTCTTTCTGAGAAGTTTTGGGCTGATGCAGCATCTTATATAGTCTATACTCTCAATATATGCCCTCATGCCTCTCTATATCTACTTACTCCAAAAGAAAGGTGGACCAAACATCCTCCTAATCTAAGCAACCTAAGGGTGTTTGGTTGCACAGGTTTCGTACACCAAACAAGGGGAAGTTGGCTGTCCGAGCAGTGAAATGTATGTTTTTGGGTTTCACTAAAGGTGTGAAGGTATTTAGATTGTGGCATCCTACAAAAAAAAGGTGTATAACAAGCAGATATGTCATTTTTAGGGAGATTGAAATGTTTATGCAAAATCCCAGCTCAATTGTCACAGCACCTCAAGGAAAGTTTGATACAACTGAGGTGGAGTAGGTTCTAAATCCTACCTTTGATCCCTCAAGCTTAGAATCACATATTGATCAGCTACCTCAACATGAAGAAGATGTAAAAGATGTTGTTTCTAATCCAGAGCAAGAGGAACCAGACCTAAGGGGTTATAATTTAGCAAGAGATAGGCAAAGAAGAACTATAGTGCCCCCTTCAAGATATGATGACTATATCAATTTAGCTTTAAATGCTTCAGACCTGAACAATGAAGTTGAATCCTCTAAGCAGTAAGCTGTCCTAAAGCTAAATTATGGATAGAGGCAATGAATGAGGAGGTTGAATCACTTATAAAAATGACACTTGGGAGTTGGCTCTTTTACCTAAAGGGTGCAAACTAATTGCATCCAAATGGGTTTATAAGTATAAGGAAGGAGTCCCTAATGGTCAAGAACCTAGATATAAAGCTAGGCTGGTTGTAAAGGGATTCACTCAAAGACAAGGTGTTGACCACAATGAGATATTTTCCCTTGTGGTCAAGCAAACATCTATTAGACTTTTATTGTCCATTGTGGCTTAACAAGACCTAGAGCTTAAACAACTTGATGTCAAAACAACTTTCCTACATGGCTTCTTAGATGAAGTCATTTACATGAGTCATCTACTTAAAAGGTTCATTTATGGCCTTAAACAGTCTCCTAGGTATTACTCGATTATGATCGAGGCTTTTATAGTTCGTGTTGTTAACTGGTTTGCTCGTGGTGCATTCGTCTTATTGGACACTTTGCTGTTGGATCGAGGAAATACGAGAGGAAAAGGTTCTTCAAGGGTATGTTTACTCAATCCCTTTGTTTTTCATTCTTTGTAACATGCATGTTGTAATTTACTCGTTATGCGTAATTGTAGTTGGTTGATTGTAAATATTTTTTCTATCATAATTGGATTTGGAACGATCTGCTTCCGCTCATTAGTTCTCTGTTTTTAAGAGTTCCTTCAGATTCATGGTTATCATTGTAACTTAAACATGTATGTGGAGATATACAAGTGAATCGTGTTTAAGTGATAACCTAAATAGTCTGTAGTATATGGATAAGGTTGGGTACCTTATCCTGGTGACACTACGAGTATGACCTGCTTTGTAGGTGTTACACATGTTGTAAAGTGCTACAAATGATCTGGTCCTAATCATTCATGTATTAGATATGCGAGCGAGGATATTCTATATAAGGAGTTCGTATAGACTGGACACGAAATATTTAGTCTCGTTATATAACGTCGTTCATAATTGAGACTTTCATTTCACTAAGACGACCATAGGTAACATGAACTTAATCCTGAGTGAGTTGTTAACTCCTGCCTATGAGGGCGTCTTTTGATTTGCATGAGTGAGATTGGCCAGATCGCAAATCAACAAAGTCTACCATTTTGGGGATTCGTCTGATTGGGGAGCTGGAAACTCAGCTACAAAGATGTTCACTTCTTCCCTAAAGGAGGATGTAAATAAATAAATTGTTTCCTTATGTTCTGATTCCAAGTCTTGAACAATGTGGCGTCACACCCTTTCTTGGCCCGAGAGGGGTTTAGTCATAGTGGAACTATGATTTATTGTTCATTAGAGGGAACAGTGATACTTAAGGAGTTAGATGTAACTACAAGGGCAAAATGGTAATTTTGTGCAACTGTACTTACGAAGGATTTTTGATGGGTCATCGTACTATTGATTGGTTATATCTAATGAACGTAGAAATATATTTGTAGTGCGAAGAGTGCAAATGTTGGTCTTTAGTGGAGTTTCTGACAGTTAACGGATGGTGGATAATGTGATTAAAGAGTTTAATCAGTTATTCACGTACCGTTGGAGCTTCAAGTTAAAGGTCCCCTTTGTAGCTCAATGAATTTAAGTTGAGAGTCAGTTTTTGGGTTAATTTGAAATGTTTAAATTAATAAGAGGAGATTTAATTATATATGATATAATTAAATTAATTCAATTATATATGATATAATTGATATAATATATTTGATACATTATTATTTATTAGGAGGAACTAATATTTGAATATGATTCAAATATATTTTCTATGAATTAGATTCATAGTTATTAAATGTAATATAAATATGATTTATATTAAATGCCATAAAATAGAGAAAAAGAACTATGGTCTATATATTGTATATGATGCAATATTAAAACTATAGATTATAAATATATGCTAAGTTAGTTATCATATTTATTTATAATTTATTAATTATTTGATAATTATCCTTTTTCTCTCTAACCACCCTTAGTGGGTAGTTATTTGGTTTTATGAAAAATGAGGGATAAATGAAAATGGTTTTCTAATTATTCAAGAAGATTAATTAACAATCGAGTATCTACACGATTCTTTGAGAGACTATATGATAGCCTCATCGTCTACACGATCGAGAGACTTGTCTATGCGATAGACTTGTTCATTTACACGATAGTGTTGTTCGTCTACTCGATCGTCGTCCTCCTCAAACTCAAAACTTCCCTCTAACCAAAGTTAGCCGAAGCCCACCACTCATGGATTCTCACACCGAGAATATCAAGGCCACCAAGTGGTAGTGTCCTATTTGGTTTGAGTTTGCATCGTTGCTACTTGCTGCTATTCGATGGAGTTCGTGACTTGTTTGACGCGTTCATGAACGAGTTAGATCGAGGGATTACATGAAGAAGGGTTATTTAAAGGTATAGTCTATTGATCCTTTGTTTTTATTTCAAAGCATGTTGTAATTTAAGATTTATGCATAATTTGTTCTATTATGACTATAAATGTATGCGTTCAATCACAATGAGATTTGGACGATCGGTTCTGCTCAAAGGTTCTCTGTAAATAGAGTTTCTTCACTATTGTCATCCTAGTAAAATGTAAGTCTCTTTAAGTAACGGTGTTATAAAGAGAGACGATCATTTCGTAGTGCGGTATTGTACAAATTCTTTGTATAGAATACCTCCACTTACATGTCTCCATATGAATGATCATGATTAGATCATCTATAATACTTTACAACAATTGTAACAATTACGAGGTGGATCATATTCATATTATCATCACGATAAGGTCTATGTTATGGCATAACTGACTAAGCTCATGTAAGTGAAAGACGGTCTTTCAAGCTCTTTACAACAAAGTTTGTTTGGAGGAGTTAAAGACATTGAACTCCCATTTTGTGAATATGGGCATAATGGGAAAGTCTTCTACCAGAAGTAGAAGTTTTTGGGAAAGGGAAGCATATCTACCAATGAATTTTAGAATTATGTTCATTCAGCATTCTGTGGGGGTCCTAAAAAGGTACCTTTTCTATTGGAGGTTTTGAGATCTTTATGTTGATCCATTGAGACTTTTCAAGAAACGGTGCTGGATGTATCCACTGAAACATAAGCATAAGCTTTGGAAAAATTTCTTTGAATGTGGAAAAAAGCAGGTTGCAGAACCAGACAAGCAGAAAGGTAAAGTATCTGAGGACAGACAATATTTTAGAATTTCGTGAATCAACAAATTTGATTAATTTTGACAAATCTGAGGGAACTTACGAGCACTTTCATTGTTACGTATACCTCCACAGATAGAATGGCTTTAGCTAGAGGTTCAATAGAACAATTATTGGGAGCGTTACAAGAATGTCTCTTGACAAAATGCTTTCATTACACTTGAAGTTTGTGGGGGAAGCTGCCCAAGACGCCATGTTATCTTCATTAAAGGAGTCCGTCTTACCGCTTTAGGCCTAAAGACCTCCTCAGAAGATACTTAGACAGGAAAGCTCCAAGCTTGGATCATCTTTAAATTGTTTTGGATTTGTTCAGTTATTGCTCATGTTAAGGGAGGGGAAGCTGAAATAAGAGGCCACTGAAAATGTACTATTTATTGGCTATCACTCAGGGTATTAAAAGATATTAAACTTATGGTGACTTTGGAAGAGGGATAGAAACTCAAATGCACTTATATCAGCAGAGATGTGGACACTTTAATGAAACATAGATTTGCCAATTGTGTCAAAGAGCAACAGGAAATAGTAGACAGTTGATATCAGGTTTGAGGCAGAGGTTAAGAATAAATGAATTTCTAAAGGCATAACCATCAGTTCAGTTCCGGTGATTCCAGTGATCAGGTTCATCTGAATTTTTATGGTAGGACAGCCTCATCTGGCAGAGGACATCTTGATTCGGGATTGAGGATTTTGGTGAAGATTCTAAAGTAGCAGTGACATACAGACTAATCAGTTTACACGTGACAGGCGCATCAGCGGGTGAGGCAGGCTCCTACGAGGTATGGATCTATACTTGATTTAGTTGACTTATGCTTCTTACTTGTGCACATACAGTATTGAAGCAGAGCCTTACTTTTGAGTGAGCGCCTTATTGATATCTGATTCGAAGGAAACAATGGAAGGATGCTACGGGAAGGCAGAGTATTCTCGTTGCAGGGAAGAATCAGGACATGGTCAATTGGTTCCAAAAGCCTCTCTAATCAGAAAAACTCATTCAGTTCAAAGTGGATTTACTTTAAAAATCAAGCAGGTAACAAGAGGTGACAGCAAGCCTAGTGTATAAGGCTATAACTTGGTAGCCCAAAGGCACACACTCAAAAAGAGAGAGAGTTGACTTTTCATGAGATTTTCTCTTCTGGTGGTGCAGACCATTCGTCCATTCCGATTAATATTTATACTCTATTATTGTTCACTTTGATATGTTGTTGAACAACTGACTCTCACCACGCTTTCCTTCATGGTAATTGGAGGAAGTGATCTACATGGCTCAACCTTAAAGACTATAAGGGTGAAAGGAAGGATTACATGGTTTGTCATCTTCACAGGTGTCCCATTGATATGGACTAAAGCAACTCGCCCGAGACAGTGTATATCAGTTTGGACACCATAATTATCTGAAGTTAGGGGTTTCACCAGAAGGCTCATATTGTTGCCTTGCGCGTACTGGAAATATCTCAGAAAGGTACATATACTTATCTATTTCTATATGGTACGATGATATTGGATTCTGGTGCTTGAAGAATTATTCTGAAATTTTTGATCTAAGAAACGATTGAGTAGTGAATTTTGAGATTAGAAAGATTTAGGTGAATTGAAAAGGATCCTAGGCATAAGATGTAAAAAAAAGATAGGGAGAAAGGTTTAGATTAAACTATTTCACAGAGAAGAGTTTATATGCATAAACTGCTTTGAGAAATTATTAATATGTCTGGTTGTTAAGGTAGTTTCGACACCCTTAGCATCTCATTTTAGGTTTTTTTCGTCTCAGTATCCATGTTACTGAACAAAAACGGGTTTATTAGCAATGGCTAATATTCCCTATTGTACTGCTATTGAAAGTATTAGTATTTGTTGATTTGTACAGTCTTGTACTCTAGGATATTGTATGAGTTTGATTAAGTAGGCTTTTATGTCAAATCTGGGAAGGAGCACTGAAATGCAATTTAAATGGTGCTTCTATATTTGAAGGTAGTGACTGTGTATCATTGTATTTTCAGCAGGATTGTGATAAATCAACATTGTTGGAAAGGCTTCACAGATGCAGAATACGCTTGTAGACCCTGACAAAAAGAACGGGTCTTCTATCAGAGTCACATTTTTCGTTTGTTTGGTAATGTGGTCAGGTTGGGAAGAGTTGCTGCACAGTTAGATTTGGTTTTGCCTTGTTTACACTGAGAATCAGAGTATAATTTCAATGAGTTGAAAGCTGTGAAAGAGGCAGTGTGGTTGAAAAGGATTAGTTGGTGAAGTCTTGTTGTTTCACAAGAGTTCATTCCTATGTAGGTTATGTCAAATCTTCGGAGAAGGAGCATTGGAATGCAGTTAATGGGGTGCTTCGATATTTGGAAAGGTACGTGATTAGATGTATCATTGTGTTTTTAGCAGGGATTGTTGATAATCACATTTTGTATAGAGGCTTCATAAGTGCAGATACGCTGCAAACCTTGACAAAAGAAGGTCTCTATCAGGTCAACATTTTTCGTTTGTTTCGGTTAATTGTGGTCAGTTGCGCAAGGTTGCTGATAACATGTCAGTTGTTTGCCTTGTCTTACTACTGAGTCGAGTATATTTCAATGAGTGAAGAATGTGAAAGACGGGCAGTGTGTTTGAAAGGATAGTGGTGGATTATTATGGAAATTATTCGGTGACTTTAAAAGCACCAATAGCATTTTGGTAATTATGAGCAGTGGCATTTTGGTAACTATTCTTTTCTTCTCCAAATTAGAGGGCCAAAATTATTTGTGGTGTCTTTGGTGCAGAAACGAGAGCAGCGACCTGGGAGCATTTACAGCAATAGCCGCTTGAACTAAAATGCCGAGAGCAACCCTGCTGGGAGATAGGACACGCGCAGCCACCTTGAACAAAGTAGGCCGCCGTCTGATGGGGAAACGCCACAGCCGTCTTGGGTCCGAAGTTGAGGAGCTGTGAGCATGGGTTTGCCAGTTACGGGTGCCGCGGCAGTGAGCAGTGTGGACGGATAGGAGATCGGACCGAATTTTGGGCGGTCTGGTTCCGCTTTAGTTTTCAGGTGGGTCCAGTTTAACGTGGGACGCTGGTCAGTTTCCGGTTCAAGCACGTGGGTTTGCCTTACAGATTCTTAGGTTTTGGTGGTTAGCCGGTCCAGAGGCAGGATAGCACATTAATTTTTGGGCTGTTTTTGCAGCGGATGTCCATCAATTTTTCAGAGGCGACGTTGGTGTGGCGAATCCTTCCGTATCAGTGAGATAGGTGAAATTACAGATTGGCTGATTTCGTTGATTATCTGTAATTTTTGTAAATCTTTTTATTGTTTCATTTAATAAAATTAATTCAAGCCGATTCAATTAAAATTAACTTCCGAAAAACTGATTCATCCAAAGTTTGATGTTGACCAACTAACCACTATATATATAATTTGGTGTTTTCCTTTACTGCTTTCAATTCATATATCTACTGATTATTTGTTGGCCATCTAAGTTAGGTTTTCAAAAACCTCTAAAAAAAAAACAAAGAGAAAAAATCCATTTGTAGCCTATTCTTTCTTTGGAAACAAAACTCGAGATTAGATTCTTTTCTTAAATAGGCCATGGCGCATGTGAGAGAGTTCTTTAGGATATTATTTTTTAGTTACTTTTCACTTACTAAAAACATGCCTCTTCATCTCTTAAAAAAAAAAATTCTTGAGTTTTTTATATTTTTCATATTTTTGTTTATTTTAAACAAGCAAATCTTTCTTCACCTATCAAATATAAAACAGGCTCGGCTTTCTTTGTAATACTTTTATTTATTTCGAAAATTAAGCCTATAGATATTATTTTTACCCTCTAAAATTTTCTTTTTTTGTTATTTCTTTTCACCATGGTTAAAAAAACCCAAACCAAATTTTGAGACAAAAGAAATAAACTTTCAAAAAAGTTGTCTTATTGTTTATGAAATTTGGCTAAGAATTCAACATTATATTAAACGATGAAATCATTTAAGAAAATATAGGATAAAATAAACTTATTTTAAAAAACAATAAAAATAAAAAAATCAAATTATTTATCAAACCAAGGCTTACATCATCAATCTTATTAGGTTGTTAAAATTTAATCTAGTTCATCATTTCTAAGTCAGTGCCTTCCATTAAATCACTGACGACTTCCATTATACTCGACAACTGAAAGCTTGAGCATTATTAAATTTATCAAGGACCTAAAGTGTTATAGATTTTGAAACATAGGGACCAAAGGAATTAAACCCAAAACCAAAGTGACCAAAAACGCTTCAGTTTTTTCCATTTTTTTTACAGTTTATTTATCGTGGGACATCGGTTGGAATGAAAAGTATTGATTACACCTAATTTTACTTTTGACGGTCTTAAATTGATAACAATCGAGAGGTTTTAAGTATAAATCTAGATAAAATCTCAAATTTTGAGGATTTAACTAGATGGTATAAAAAGCTTTCAGGTGTTAAAATTGATCATAATTTGTCAAAAATTTTGAGAACATCGAAATCATGTTTCTTTTTTAGCCGAACTTCGTATTCACACAACTTCACTATTGATTTCTTGACGTATCTTGTTACTTGAATCTCAGTTCTTCCTATTTGCATATTCTATCAACGCATCAATTGATTTAATTACTGCTCCTGTGACAATAGTATTGTCTTCTTACTAAACAATGACCTAGAATGATATACCAATGAACTTTAAAAGAGTAAACACAAATAAAGATGTGATGGACATGTTATTTTCGATAGAAAGTTTTAATTTACCTATTTCGAAGCTACTTATTCCATTTTTACCAAGATCTTATAGATAAATGTTATTTTTTGGTTAATTTTTCAATAATCCCTTTTTTCCTTGAAAATTATCCCTAAAATAAAGAGTGAAATAAACGGGTTCAAAGTCATATATGTGGCATTGTTTCAAAAAAAATAAAAAAACTAAAAAAAAGGCCATTTTAGTTTGATAATAATATCACTGAGTACTTCGTTGTTGCAAAGTGAAGTTGTATTGCATTGGTTGAATAATGTTTTTTGGAGTTAATCATCGAAGGGATTGAATTTCAGTGGGAGCATGTGATGCAGACTATTACTTGATTCATACATTCAAATTAAATGAGAAACTAAAAATTACAAATATTTTCATGTTTGTAATTTTCATGATAAGCAAAATAAAATAAATAGAGTAAATGTAAAGTAAATTGATAAAATCAACTTCTAAAAAGTTTGTTGCAAATAGTTGCACACAAAACAAAACTATAAAATACACTTGGTACCTAGTCTTTTTATGTACTATACAAAATTAAAAAGAAAAGAACTAGCTAAGTACTTCATCTGTAGATCTTCAGATCATTCTCCAAGACATATATTAGCTCCCTCCTCGTGGATGTAGGCTGTTTTGGGCTGAACCACGTAAAATTATTTGTCTCTATCCTTCTTTCCTCGGTGCTTCATCTTCTTGATTTGATTTTTTAGCTTTCTTCGTTTTCCTCCAAGTAATTTCTGGTAGCATTTCTTCCATTTTCCTTCTCATTCGAATTCATCTATGACAAAGAAAGATTTTCATTTAGTGTAGTCATTCAAAGCAATCTCTTTCATTGTAGTGCTTTGAACGAGATCAGATTAATCAACGTGTAGAGCTGAGATTTTATCTTTCACGCGAAGTCGCCTTTTAAGCACGAGGTTTGCTTTCAGCTGGTTTTCATACAAGGCATCAAAAGCACGTTTTATTCTTATAACTTGGGCCTTGTCTCATTGAGAAACACCAAAAGTTTCGTTTTCTCATCAAGCTTCCAAAGTCCAACAAAGTTTGGTATCAGACCTGAAAGAAAACTTCAAATTAGTCAAAGAACTAAAAGAAAGAAATTCTGGAGCTTTTCAAAATCAAAGAAGTAAAAAATGGACAGTAGCAAGATAATGATATTGAAAAAAATTTTGATGGGCAAGGAAGTTTTGTTGTGGAAAGCCAAGACTTAAGGCAATTTTCTGGGGCAAAAAAGAGCGCACCAAGGCCTGAAGGACCCAACTTAAACAACCTATACAGGCAACAGGAAAAGAAAGGGAGAATTATGGAAGCTAATTGCTCATGGTACTCTTATTCTTAAACCATGTGAGACAGGTTGTACTTTAAGACAGGTAATTGACCAAGAAAACAACCTCAAGATGTGGACTCAATTGAATGAGTTTATATGAGACACAAGAATCTTGCCCGACAAAATCTTCTGGGGGAAAGGGTTTCTTACCTTTAAGATGAGTTCCTCAAATCCATGTAACCTCTTAAATTCAGTTTTTTGGGGTCGATAATGAAGCCTTTCGTGCTTCTTAACTTACTTTCCAGATTCTTAAAAGATGTTTAAGACAACTTTTAAATATGGGAGAGACTCCTTAATCAACCAATATCAATAATTTCAGCTCTTAAATCGAGAAAATGGAACTTCAACTACCAAAGAGGAGAACCCGTGCTGAAGGGTTTATTTGTTAGGGGAAGTCTAAACAAAGAAACAAAGAAAAAGGCAAGCATAATTCATAGAAGAAGGTAAAGAAAATCCCAAGGTTAGCATGCAAATATTGTACAGAGGTTAGGGCAATCAATCAAGGATTGTAGAACCTTTGAAATGGAGAAAATGAATATAGAATAATAAATAATCACCAATTCACGCCATCAACCAGAAAAACCATACCAAGTCAGTCAGAAGAAGCCTCAGTAGGTTGGAGGACTCTTTTTTTCTATTCAAATTTCCCTAGCATACATCAAATCAAAGGCAATGACTGGATCAGATAAGGAACCTAGATTCGTTTCTAGACTCAGGGTTATTCCTTTCATTTGACACCTCACAAGGACTGGTTTCAGTTACATAAAAATCTGGAAGGGGGATCAGTATGTGTATGGGTAATTAATAACTCATGTCAGTGATTGGTATTTGGTTTCTGTATTCACTCAAGCTTGAAGATGTAGGTCAGATCAACAGTTACTTAGAAATGTTAGACATGTGCCTAAGTTTGAAGAGGAACTTGATTTCACTAGGCATCGCTTGATTCAAATTCGGGCTGTGAATACAGAAGGACAAGAAAGGCTACTGTTTGATCAGTTTGAAGAAATATACAGCCTACTTTTCAGACGGGATTAAAATAAATGGGGTCTATTGTGTTCAAGGAGTTCAAAAAGTTGCATTCACGCCTTAGTTGCTGACTTCTTAAAGAGCCCACTGGAAGGAGATCTTTGGCACGGGAAGACTTTCTCACATTAGTGACCAAAGGTCTATAAGGCTCTTGCCAACTCAAGGAATTCACTCTACCTAAAGGAACTCATCAAAGCATATTCTTCTTGAGCAATTGTTGTGATAGGCAAAGCTACAAGGTAGAGTTTTATCAAGGCGCTCAGCAATTACAACCAAGGACCATCCTTGATTAGTGTATTCAAAACCTTGGGCCCTTCACCTTTCCCATCCTTGAGTGGAGCCAGGTATTTCTTAACTTCGTTGATGATTACTCTAAAAAAATGTTGGGTATTTTCCCTTAAATTTTAAGGATTTGATGGTTTGATAAATTCAAAGAATGGGAAGACTATAGATTGAAAACATTAACTAATAGCCAAATAAACTGTCTTTAGGTGATAATGGGCTTGATTCTGTGCAGAAGAGTTCAATGTCTTTTGTAGGCAAGCAGAAGAGTTATTAGACCACAAGAGTGTCAGATATTACACCCCAGTAAAATGGTACGGGTGGCAGAGAGATTAAATTAGAATAATCATGGAGAGAGTGAGGGAGTCTCTTATTCAGATGCCATTTCTTTCTGAAGTTTTGGGCTGATGCAGCATCTCTATACAATCTATTACTCTCAATATATTGCCCTTATGCCTCTCTATATCTACTTACTCCCAAAAGAAAGGTGGACCAACATCCTTCATAATCTAAGCAACCTAAGGGTGTTTGGTTGGCACAGTTTTTCGATAACCCAAACAAGGGGAAGTTGCCCGCTGTCCGAGCAGCTGGAATGTATGCTTTTGGGTTCTCACTTAAAGGTGTTGGTGAGGTATTTAGATTGTGGCATCCTACAAAAAAAGGTGTATAACAAGCAGATATGTTTTTTGGAGATGAATGCCAAAATCCCGATCAATTGTCACAGCACCTCAAGGAAAGGTTAATACAATGAGGTGGAGTAGGTTCTAATCCTACCTTTGATCCTCTCAAGCTCAGAATCACATATTGACTCAGTTACTCAAACATGAGAAGATTGTAAAGATTTTTTCTAATTCCAGAGCAAGAGAACAAGACCTAAGGGGTTGATAATTAGCAAGAGATAGGGACAAAGAAGAACTATAGTGCCCCCTTCAAGATAGTGATGACTATTATCAATTTAGTTTAAATTGCTTCAGGACCTTGAACAATGAAGTCGTTGAATCCTCTAACGCAGTAAAGCTGTCTAAAGCTAAATTCATGGATAAAGGCAATTGAATGAGGAGGTTGACTCACTTATAAAAATTGACACTTGGGAGTTGGCTCTTTTCCTAAAGGGTGCAAACCCAATTGCACTTCCAAATGCGGTTATAAGTATAAGGAAGAAGTCCCTTATGGTCAAGAACCTAGATATAAGCTGGCTGGTTGTGTAAAGGGATTCACTCAAGGGACAAGGCTTGTTGACCACAAATGAAATATTTCCCTTGTGGTCACGCAAACATTATTAGCTCTTTTATTGTCCATTGTGGCTTAAAGACCTAGAGCTTAAACACTTGATGTCAAAACAACTACTTTCCTACAGTGGCTTCTTAGTGAAGTCACATTTACATGAGTCATCTACTTAAAGGTCCATTTATGGCTCCTAACGTCTCCTTCAGGTATTACTCGATTTCGATCGAGGCTCTTATAGGTTCGTAGTTGTTTCACTGTTGCTCGTGGTGCATCTCGTCCTATTCGGACACTTTCTGTTGGATCGAGGAATACGAGAGGAAAAGGTTCTTCAAGGGTATGGTTTATCAATCCTTTGTTTTTCATTCTTTGTAACAATGCATGTTGTACAATTTATCGTTATGCGTTAATTTGTGTTGGTTGATTGTAAATATTTTTTTCTATATAATTGGATGTTGGAACGATTGCTTCCGCTCATTTAGTTCTCTGTTTTTAAAGAGTTTCCTTCCAGATTCTGTTATCATTGCTACTTAAACATTGTATGTGGGATATTACAAGTCTGATCGTGTTTAAAGTGATAACTATAGTCTGTTTATATAGTTATATGGACTAAGTTGGGTACCTTAATCCTGGTGACACTTCGGGTATGAGCCTGCTTTGTAGGTGTTACACATGTATGTAAAGTTGCTACAAATGATCTGGTCCAATCATTCATGTATCTTAGGATATGCGACGCGAGGATATTCTATATAGGAGTTCGTATAGATGGACACGAATATTTAGTTCGTTCGTTAATAACTGTCGTTCATAATTGGGACTTTCATTTCACCTAAGACGACATACGGGTACATGAACTTAATTCCTGAGTGAGTTGTTAACTCCCTGCCTATTGAGGGCGTCTTTTGATTTGATGAGTGAGAATTGGCCAGATCGCCAACATCAACAAGTCTACCATTTTTGGGGATTCGTCTTGATTTGGGGAGCTGGAACTCCAGCTACAAAGATGCGACTTCACTTCATTTCCCTAAAGGAGGATGTAATAATAAATGTTTTCCTTATGTTCTGCATTCCAGTCCTTGAACAATGTGGCGGTCACACCCTTTTCTGGCCGAAGAGGGTTTAGTCATAGATGGAACTATCGATTTATTTTCTTAGAGGGAACAGTTGATACTTCTAAAGAGTTTAGACTGTAAATACAAGGGCAAAATTGGTTCAATTTTGGTGCAATGTACTTACGAAGGATTTTTGAGAGGTCATCGTTACTATTGATATGGTTATATTCCAATGCACGGTGAATATATTTGCGTGCGAAGGTAGAACTGTTGGTCTTTAGTGGGTTTCTGACAGTTCAAGGATGTGGTGGATAATTGTGTTAAAGAGTTTAATCAGTTATTCCGTACCGTTGGAGCTTCAAGCTTAAGAGGTCCCCTTTGTAGGCTTCAATGGATTTAAGTTGAGAGTAGTTTTTTGGGTTAATTTGAAATGTTTAAATTATAAGAGGAGATATTATTTATATATGATTATTAAATAATTCAATTATATATGATATAATTGATATTAATATATTTGATACATTATTATTATTTGGAGAAATAATATTTGGAATGATTCAAATTATATTTTTATGAAATTAGATCATAGTTATTAAATGTAATATAATTGATTATTTAAATGCATAAAATAGGAGAAAAAAGAACTTGGTCATATATGTGTTATTGATGGCATATTAAAAACCTTATAGATTTAATTATATGCTTAAGTTTAGTTCATCATATTTATTTATAATTATTAAAATCTATTTGATAATTATCCTTTTTTCTCTCCTAACCCCTTAGTGGGTAGTTATTTGGTATTATGAAAAATGAGGGATTAATCGAAAATGGTTTTCTAATATTATTCTAAGAAAGATAACATTAACAATCGAGTATCTACACGCTTCTTTGAGAGACTATACTGATAGCTCCGTCTTACACGATCGAGAGACTTTGTCTATGCGATTAGATTGTTCATTTACCGATAGTGTTGTTCATCTACTCGATCGTCGTCCATCCTCAACTCCAAACTTCCTCTATAACCAAAATTAGCCGAGCCCCACTTCATGGGTTCTCACACTGAGAATATCAAGGCCACCCACGTTGGTAGTGTCCTATTTGTTTGATTTGCTTGTTGCTACTTTGCTGCACTATTCGATGGAGGTTCTGACTTTTTGACGCGTTCCATTGAACGGTTAGTCGGGGATTACATGAGAAGGGTTATTTAAAGGTATAGTCTTGTATTTGTTATCCTTTTTTTTATTTTCAAGAGCATGTTGTAATTAAGTTTATGCATAATTTGTTATCCTATTATGACTTAAATGTATGCGTTCATCCAATGAGATTTGGAGCGATCGGTTTCTGCTCAACAGGTTCTTGTAAATAGAGTTTCTTCACTTTGTCTCTAGTCAAAATGTAAGTCCTCTCTTCTAGCTAACGGTGTTATAAGGAGACGATTCATTTCGTTAGTGCGGTTTTAATTGTTTGGTATAAGATCCTCCACTTTACATGTCTCCATATGAATGTCATGATTGATATCTATAATACTTTACACATTGTACAACTTACGAGGTGGTTCATATTTCATATTATCACTTCACGATAAGTACCTAGCCTTATCCTCTCACTTATAGCTATTTAGGTTATTACCTTAATTATGTCTATTTTGCGTCATACATACTGTTTAAGCTATATAATACTAATCTTTCTTAATTTATTGGCTTTGGGTAAATGTAAATAATATCAAATTAAAATAAACACCATCATTTATTAGATAAAATTTGTTTGTACAAATTAATTTACAAAACACACCGAAACCATTGACATTTAGGGTAATTGAAACCCGAACCTTTAGAAGATAAAATATAGTCTTAGTCCACAAATAACAGACAACATGTTGTAACTTTAATTAAGTTAAGGCAAATTAAATGAAAGGGGGAAAGAATCTTTGGAGAACTCTTCTTTCCCAAAAACTTCTCCTTTCTTTTCATAAACTTGATTTCCTCTTTTATAATGAGACCCCTCCAAAAAATCTTTTTGGGCATTTCTCTGGCAAGGCACCACTTGTGGGAGCCTACTTTTTACAAAGGGTGGGATTTTTGTAGATACTACTTTCTCTGTATAATAACTGAGGAGGTATTCTTTTTTGTTGTAGAAATATAACCTCCTACAAAATGATATGGCAACTTCATTTAACATGGATGGGTTGTAAATCTCCCTTTCACGCTCCCTCTCAGGAGGTTTATTAAATTTAATCAATAATTTAAATTATATAATCTACTATCTAATTAAATATTTACAAATGTACATTTCTCATAACTAGCTGTGTTTGGGGCCCATATCCTATGTGGGGAGATGGATAGAGCCTCTATATCACCCATCTCCCCTTTTCACTTTCCTTCAACATTCTGCACAATAAACCTCATTTATCAATCTCTCAGTTTCTCCTCCTTCCCCCCCCCACTTTGTATGTCTCCTCCCTTCTCATATCCGATCGTCACTCTAGTCCTCTTTCCTCCCTTCCTATGACCCACTTACGTTTTTATCTTTCTTATTCTTTTTCTTGGACTTTTATTTATATACTTTGGGTATAAATTTTTTTCCACTATATCCATTTTATTAAGAAACCATGGTAATTTCAATATTTGTTCCATGCACCCATTTTTTTACTTCAATTTAGATACATTGTTTTTCCTCCGGTGGTCCTATTATGATAAGTATATTAATAATTTTTATTCTATAAGTTATGTCATTCAGTTTTCATTTTTTTTCTTAGTATCATCAGTTATTTATCTGTATAATGCCCATTCAAAATCACAATATGTTGGATTAAATCTTTGTAACACAATCTCTCAAAATAAAAAATTCTCTTCATATAAACGACAATCCCCAAACTCAATCATTTAACAGACCATTCATAACCTTTTTAGTTCTCGATAGTTTTTAAAATTAAATTTTATAAATACTACTTTCACTCATTTATTTTATTTCTAATTGACCACTTACTTTTTGGAAACTATTTTCACATTCAAGTTCATGCTTGATTATTATATAATATATATATATATATATTATATATATATAATATAT